>NC_048298.1:160834222-160860977 GCF_013100865.1 Trachemys scripta elegans
TAGAGTGTTTATCTTTGTTTGCTATACTTTGAACCTGAGGCTAGAGGGAGGTCCTCTGAGCTCTTTAAGTTTGATTACCCTGTAAAGTTATTTTCCATACTGATTTTACAGAGATGATTTTTACCTTTTTCTTTAATTAAAAGCCTTCTTTTTAAGAACCTGATTGATTTTTCCTTGTTTTTAGATCCAAGGGGGTTGGATCTTGATCCACCAGGAGTTGGTGGGAGAAAGGAGGGGGATAGTTAATTTCTCCTTGTTTTAAGATCCAAGGGGTTTGGATCTGTATTCACCAGGGAATTGGTGAAGAGTTTCCCAAGGCTTCCCAGGGAAGGGAATCTACTTGGGAATGGTGGCAGCGGACCAGATCTAAGCTAGTAGTTAAGCTTAGAAGTCTTCATGCAGGCCCCCACATTTGTACCCTAAAGTTCAAAGTGGGGAAGTAGCCTTGACAACAGCTCTAGAAGTGAGATTACAATCAGGCCTCAGTGTCATAATTTTCTCCATAAAACAATTTGTCATCTGAACCATATTTTATGGGAAGACATGAGGTTGATACCATCATATTCTTCCAATTTATCTTCTGCATTTTGGTATTCTGCCTCAGACTGAGATGCAGGTTTGGAGCAATATGTTCTATAAATATAATCCATGGCTCAGTGTGTTACATGTCCCCTCCTGTACTTGATCCATAGAAGATGAGTCTATTTCAGCCTTCAGTTACTGAGCTTGGCTCTTCAGCTAAAGTCATAAAGACTCATACTTTCACCTTTGACAGACTCTGATTCAGTCTGTGGTGCATTAGCCAAGATGGTGGATGTCATCCAGAACTAGAAGTTTGTCTAGGTCTAGGAGCTAAACCTAGGATCCATGAAAGAGTTTGGTGAATGATGGTTAATATTTATGAACCTGGGATGATTTTTCATTGTGCTATTTTTATGCTATGAGGGCGTTTAAGCCATCTTTCCTGGGGATGAAGATATCATCAATGCATCTCAGGTATATCATTGGTTTCATGGTGCATTTGTCCAGAAATTCATCTTCAATGTGGCCCATGAAGAGATTGGCTTATTGGGGATCCATGTTAATACTCATGGCTGTTCCCATGGTTAGGACAAAGTGTCCATTGTTGAATGTAAAATGTTATGGGTGAGGATGAAATGGATGAGTTTGGCCATGTGTTTGGGGTGGATATGTGAGGATCGTCCATTGTCCTGTAAATATTTGAGGCAGGAAGTTATGCCATCTTTGTGAGGGATGTTGGTGTATAGAGAGTGACATCTATGGCGGGAGCTTAAATTCATTTCTCTGCTAGACACTAAGGGTATGTCTACACTACGAAATTAGGTTGATTTAATAGAAGTTGATTTTTTAGAAATCGATTTGATACAGTTGATTGTGTGTGTCTCCACTAAGCGCATTAAGTCGGCGGTGTGTGTCAACAGTACCGCGGCTAGTGTCGACTTCCGGAGCGTTGCACTGTGGTAGCTATCCCACAGTTCCTGCAGTCTCCGCCACCCATTGGAATTCTGGGTTGAGCTCCCAATGCTGCTGGGGCAAAAAAATTGTCGCAGGTGGTTCTGGGTACATGTCGTCAGGCCCCCCCTCCCTCCGTGAAAGCAACAGCAAAAAATCGTTTCTCACCTTTTTTCCTGGGTTACCCGTGCAGAAGACATACCACGGCAAGCATGGAGTCCACTCAGCTCACTGCCACCGCATGTCTCCTGGGTGCTGCTGGTAGACGTGGCACTGCAGTGCTATACAGCAGCATCCCCTTGCCTTGCCTTGCGGATGGCAGATGGTGCAATATGACTGCTAGCAGTCGTCGTCGTCCCATGGGTGCTCCTGGCCAACCTCGGTTAGGTTGGTTGGGGGCACCTGGGAAGACATGGGTGCTCCGGGCTGGCCTCGGTGAGGTTGGTCGGGGGCGCCTGGACAAAAATGGGAATGATTCCAGGTCATTCTCTTCTTTAAGTTTCATCTAATGGAGATTCAGTCCTGCCTGGAATATCATGCCAGCTGGAGGCTTTTGCCTCAGGCTGCTCTCCCAGTCGGCAGCACCACGCGGTCGCACCTACCCTAGCCTACCTCTTGCTCTCATGGCTCATGAAGCCTGGACAGTAGTAAGGAGTAGTTCAACTATAGGCTGAGCAAGTGCATAATGGTGGTAGAATGTGCCTTTGGATGTTTAAAAGCTCGCTGGCGTAGTTTACTGACTCAGTTAGACCTCAGTGAAACCAATATTCCCATCGTTATTACTGCTTGCTGTGTGCGACACAATATCTGCGAGAGTAAGGGGGAGACGTTTATGGTGGGGTGGTAGGTTGAGGCAAATCTCCTGGCCGCTGACTACATGCAGCCAGACACCAGGGTAGTTAGAAGAGCACAGCAGGGCGCGCTGTACATCAGAGAAGCTTTGAAAACTAGTTTCATGACTGGCCAGGCTACGGTGTGAAAGTTGTGTTTGTTTCTCCTGAATGAAAACCCGCCCCCTTGGTTCACTCTACTTCCCTGTAAGCCAACCGCCCTCCCCTCCCCCCTTTGATCTCCACTTGCAGAGGCAATAAAGTCATTGTTGTTTCAAATTCATGCATTCTTTATTAATTTGTCACACAAATGGGGGGATAACTACCAAGGTAGCCTGGGAGGGGTGGCAGAGGATGGAAGCACAGGGATGGGGTAGTTGTAGGGGCACCCCCTAGGATGGCATGCAGCTCATCATAGAAGTGGCATGTCTGGGGCTCTGACCTGGAGCGGCCGTTTGCCTCTCTGGTTCTTTGTAGGCTTGCCTGAGCTCCTTAAGTTTCACGCGGCACTGCTGCGGGTCCCTGTTATAATCTCTGTCCTTCATGTCCTTGGAGATTTTTTCAAATATTCCAGCATTTCCTCTTTTGGAACGGAGTTCGGATAGCACAGATTCGTCTCCCCATACAGCAATCAAATGCAGTACCTCCCATTCGGTCCATGCTGGAGCTCTTTTGTGATTCTGGGAATCCATGGTCACCTGTGCTGATGAGCTCGCCACGCTGGCCAAACAGGAAATGAAATTCAAAAGTTCGCGGGGCTTTTCCTGTCTACCTGGCCAGTGCATCTGAGTTGAGAGCGGTCACAATGGAACACTCTGGGATAGCTTCCAGAGGCCAATACCGTCGAATTGCATCCACACTACCCCAAATTCGACCCAGCAGGGTCAATTTCAGCGCTAATCCTCTCGTCGGGGAGGAGTACAGAAATCAATTTTAAGAGCCCTTTACGTTGACAAAAATGGCTTCGTCGTGTGGACGGGTGCAGGGTTAAATCGATCCAACGCTGCTAAATTTGACCTAAACTCGTAGTGTAGACCAGGGCTAAAAAACATGGACTGAACAGAGACTCTGTATTTATGGCTTATTACAACAATCTGTAACCTACTAACAGGTCACTTAGAATCATCCCTTAGAATATGTGCTAATTGCTTGTGCTAAACAATCTGTTCGACCTTGCATTTTGCTGTGATGCTGGGAGTTCCTTTTCTAAACCTGAGGAAGAGCTTAGTGTGTCTTGAAAACTTGTCTCTCTCACCAACAGAAGTTGGTCCAATAAAGGATATTGCCTCACGTGCCTTGTCTCACTACTTTAGGATGCAATTCATCCAGAGAAAAGGTCCCCTACAATATCTGAAGTGATACATGACATAGAATCTTATGCAGATCCTCTACATGTTGGGGAGGGGTGAAATTAATTCCCTGACCACAGTAATTACAAGGCTTAAGGCTTACATGGGACTTAAATGGAACATACGAATTGTGAAAGTGTACTTGGTGAAACTGTGAGTTGTAACTATATGGGTTCCAGGATAGAAGAGAGACAAGGTGGGAGAGGTAATATATTTTATTGGACCAACTTGTGAGGGTGAGGGTGACAGAGAAAGAGAGAGAGAGAGAGAGAGAGAGAGAGAAAAAATCTTTTGAGCTTACACAAAGCTCTTCTTTAGGTCTTATGTTAGCTCGAATGTTTGTCTCTCACATGAGCAGAAGTTGGTCCAATAAGAGATATGATCTCCCCAACCTTGTCTCTCTACTTGGTGAAACTGATATTCAATCAGTGTGCTATTTATGTCATGCATACAACAGATTTGCTTCATAATTTTCTAAGCAAAGTCTATAAAACAGTGGAAGCACAAAATGCCCATATTTAATCTCATTTTGCAGTTGGAGGAGAGCTTTTGATTTTTACAAAAGTACAAATAGATCCTTCAAAATAAGCCTTAGCTTTTCAAATGTCTTTTTAATACTACAACGTATATTTGCACTTTGGATAAAGGAAGAATGAACTAAATTGTGTTATAAATTATAGTAATTTAATGCAGCATACTTTAATGTTAATAAAGTGCACAGCATAGAATTATGGTGATTAACTTAAATTCCAGAAAAGTTGTGTCATTAAAGAGACATCATAATACTTTATGTAATTGGTTCTTACTCTCTTATAAAAATCATCTTTTAAAATGCACAAAATTGTATTAAAATGAAAGCTTCAGTTTAATGAATATATGTACATCTTTAACTTCCAATTGTATTTCATGAAGGTCTAATTTCTTCAATGTTAATGTAAAAGTGACTAAAAAATTCTGTCACTTTGCTACAATAAAATTACATTTGTGAATAGGAAAAAAAATAAGTTATTTCTTCTTCTTCAGTTTTTTTTTTATTGTGGTTAAGATCCTCAGCAAAACAAATAAGAATTATTTAAAAGAAAATTTTAAATAATTCTATAGCAAGCAGGCTTTAGCACTTCTTACTCATATTACTTACAATCTGAGTTTTGCATGAACCACGAGAGCAGGATTTAATCCATTTTAATTACAGATGGTCCCAAAATCAGAAGCATGAATCTGAATACCACCAATCTTTGTAGAAATTTTAGATTCATCTTTGCAGTTAGCTTTTTCTCTGAACCAAATGAACTGAAATAAAAACCCCAAAAACTTCCTTGCTCCCCAAAAACTTTAGAAAAAAATTCAGATCCAGATTCAAACATATGACTTTGGTCCATCATTAATTATGATAGGCTTTGTAACTTAATTTCAGACTAAAAGTGCTATTGATGGGCAATAGCACTTTTTTTTGAGTCACAGAAAGTGTATGACTTAGTGATGCAAGTTTTATCTGATTTAATGAAGACAAGAAGCTGAACCCACTCAAAATGTCAATGTTAAATGAATGTCAATGAATTAGATTAATCCTAAACTCAAATTGGAATATCATGTTTTCTAAATCAGGTGAATCATAGAATATAGATATTTCACATCTGTTCTCCAAAGACTGTGACTTGTAGGGTAAGAGAAATAAAGATTTCAGTTAATGCTACATTGTATATTGGTTGCTGCCTCATTTTGAGTTTAATGATTAGAAACGAGCCATAATACACTGTGAGAGATAACTCTAATGGCATGCCACACTTTTTGAATCATGCCAGAGTGACTGGTTCATTTCTCCTGTGTCTGAGAAATGTAATTTCTGATGAAACCTGGTGTTATTTAGGGTTAATAGAATTCTCATCTCATTAAGTGTTTGTGAATTATAATTTTCAAAATAACTAGCTTTTTGAGAATTATCCACAGATTTTTTTTTACTAAAAGATATCATCTCCATTTTCTTTGCCATTTGCCTAAAATTGATAACATGATTTTTCAAAAAGTTATGCTCCACCATAGAAATATTTTCAGCACCTCTCTCAGTAGTGGCCCTAATCCTTCAGCAAGTTCTGCACTGGTGGGCCTCTGCCAGTGAAATAAATGGCTCTCTGCACAGGCACAAGGGTCATGTGCCTGTACAGTGCCTAGCACAATGGAGTTCTGGTCCATGACTATGACTCCTAAGTATGACCAAAACACAAATAAAAGAACCATAATATTTGCAAGTGCCTACTTCTGTTGTTGCTCTGGAGCACGGAACTCCAATTGTCTGAATTTTGGATTCAGTTGAAAATACGTGAATGCTGCAGAGAGTATTCTCATATCATACCTGCCTACAAAGAGAAATTGAACAATCAAAGGTTTTCTTTTGGACTGAAATCCCCACCTTTCCACCCTCAATCTCCATTTTCCCTGCTGAGTTTTTCATCCACTTAAAAATGTTCCAGGAAGTATTCTTGATTTTAAATCTGAAAAACATATCCCCTCCTTTATGGAAATATGGAAAACAGCAATGGGGAAGAATTTGTGATCTTTGCAGCCAGTTGGAACAGGGCCCGACTGCCTAGTCAACATCACTTTCATGGTTGTGAAATTCATAATACATACAGCCACGCAGCACCAGAAGTCTAGAGATTTTGGGGTTATTCTCAAGAACTGACGAAATTCTCGGTCAGTGTCAATCATTTGTAGAGGAATTGGTCCATACTGTTGGCAACAGATTCACAGTAAAATTATCTATTTTATAAATTTAGCTCTTTCTGTGTGTGCATTAACTTCTGCAAATTGCAGTTCCTTCAAATTCATGTGTTATTCAGAATTACGCCACACACTTTTTGTGAATTTCTTTTCACTGTAGATCAGGAACAATTCACTAAGTATTAGATACCCAGTATTCAAAATCTGAACACATAAAACAGAAGTAGAGAATCTTAGAAAGCTTTAAACGTTGCTCATTCTGGGACACAAGGCATTATGCACAAAGACTACTGTAAGAACTCCTGGTGATTTCAGACTAGTATAAATTGAATTTTCTATTAATAGATTCACACAAAGTAATTGCACATCTATGTTTGGTCTGAGCTGTGGTTATATCTACAGCAGAACAAAAAAATGATGTTTTCGATTTGGTAGCCTAGCCATAATTTTTTTTTAATTGTTTTGTTTTGAAATGAAACTGTATTTTTTTTGGTTTTGCTCATCAAAATGAAAAACTAGGACAACCCACAAAGTCTTTTGGGTGCAATGAAATATTTTCAATGTCAATGTGTTTGGTTTTTTGGCCAAAACTATTTGCTGAATTTGCCAGTAGTTTTGGTACCCCCCTAATATGCATTTTTCAGCAAATTTAATATTCACCAAAAAAATGCCCAGCTCTAGTTATATCTGTCTGGTTTATTTAAAGCAACTTTGAGAACCTGCATTTTTCAGCAAATTTAATATTCACCAAAAAAATGCCCAGCTCTAGTTATATCTGTCTGGTTTATTTAAAGCAACTTTGAGAACCTTATTTCCCTCCTGTGTTAATGTCCCATTTCTAAAACACCAACTACCTTTACTTTTCCTCAGCACACAACTAAGAGAAATACTCACAGAAGTACAGAACAGAGAAATTGCTCTTTCAAACAGAGGGGTTTGTGATCTAGGCAAATGACAAGGGACCATTCTGTGTACTGGCACCTGAATAGTTTAGCCATCACAACCTGGCTCTTCTGCTAATGGTGAATACTACATAGATTCTACCATTAACAATTCTTGTGATTTTATTACAAGGCTCAAAATATTTGGCATTTTTCCTAAAGCCACTTTAGTCCTGAGATTTCATGAGAATTTCAGCTTTCATTAAAAAAATAAAATAAAATAAAGTTTCTAACCCTCATGACAGGAGAAACAAGTTTCAAAACAGGAAACCTATAACACTCAAAAATCAAAAGGCAAATAAAATATACTTCAAATTTACTATTTTTAATCAAATCTCATGATTTTGTGGGGCCTGATTCATGAAGGTATGGCAATACTAAGATGTTACAGCCATAAGGGACAACTGACTCCCTGCATACCAAACACTGGAATTTCACCCCAAAATTTCTGTATTTTAGCCCAATCATGTAACCCTGAAATTAATTTTTTTCAGGCACCAGAGCAATGAAAATTCAATTGTTTGAATATTTGCAAAAAACACTCATACAAGGAGTGGCACAAACACCACTGAAGCAAATTCATTTTTAAATGCCAGTGAATACTCACAGAAACATACTTGTGTTAGTCATCTGGTTCTACTATTTGTACCACAGCCACCACCTATGGCACTGATAAGAAAAACAGATTGGTGGTTGGGATCCCTGAAGTGTGACAGGAGGACAGAAAAAAAATCTATTAATAATAGACCCGAGTGGTATTGCAAATTGAAAAAAAAAAAAAACACATTTGTCCACAGTCAAAATATTTAGCCTTTTCACAAATTTGAACCATCAGCCTATTGCAGGTGAAAACTGTCATTTTAGACTATTTAATTTCAGAGAGCACAGAGGCAACAAAACTAGAGGAACATATTGAACACGGGGCTGTCGTGTTAAAGAGAACTGAGTTATGCACACCTCCTACAAAAACTCTCTGCATGAGTAGGAGGCATATTTGATGAGTGTAACTTGACAACCAAAGTACTGAGTTATGCATTAGTGTAGCTGCAAGCACGGGTTAGGAGTGAACAGATATACATAAAAAGTTAAATGTGGGTAAGGGAAAATACTCATTATGACCCTCATAAGAATGAAACCTTATTAAAGATTTTTGGTTATAGCTCATTGAGCCTGAAGTAATTAGCATTAAATATCACTTAGGGAAATTGCTAATCTGTGATATCTGACATGGTAAAAGAATTCATTCAAAGCTTTGAGATTCAGAACTTTCCTTTGAAAAACTGTATGATATTTAAAATCTGGTGGCAAGTAACCCATATACTGAAATAGATCCCTAGGATAATGGAGTGTTGGACAGGACTTCCAGCTCCATGGCAAAACAGGGCTATAAACTCAGTCTCAGGCTATGTCTACACTAGCACTTATGTACAACTTATGTTGCTCAGGAGTGTGAATAAGCCACCCGCCAAATGACATAAGTTGCACAGATAAGTTGCACTGGTGTGGATAGCGCTATGTTGGTGGGAGAGTTTCTCCCACCTACATAGCTGCCACTGCTCGTTGGGGGTAGACTAATTAACTTGATGAGAGAGCTCTCTCCCCTTACCTTAGAGCAGCTACATTAGAGAAATTAAAGCAGCACAGCTGCACCGATGCAGCTGTGTCACTGTAAGCTCTCTAGTGCAGCCATACCCCGAGTGTGCACAGTTTTTCGTAAACTGGCCAAGTGCTGTAAGACAGTGATCTCATTGTAAACCCCTGTAGACTGTCTGTTCCTATCAAAATGTCCAAGACTGTGGCCAGCATCTGCAAAAGAGTGAAGTGGTAGGGCAGCAGGGTCATGGCCCTATTTATATCTAGGCCAGCCTGAGAAGCTGCTTGCAGAGAGGAGCATACATTGCACCACCTTAAGGGCTGTATCAATGGCTGTGCTCCTTAGTGCCTCTAGGGCAGTATGGGAAGGCATTATGCACTGCCCCTCACAAAGGCCAATGCCATAAAGGGACATTTGATCCCAGAAGGAAACACTTGCAACTTGGTATTCCTAAACTAGCATCTGAAAGGTAATTAAAAACAGTATTAATGCACTTGAGTTAAAAAACCCTTTACTGAAGAGTCAGCTTCTATTTTAGAACATAAATTTACAGCATACGAAAAACAGATCACCTTTGATTTAGAACAAAACTGGTAATTCTGTTTATTGGAGGGAACATTGTTCTGCATATGAAGTATTCATCTGAAAGTTTAAGAGCCAGCAGGTGAGGCTGATTTAAATCTTTAAAAGTGTTGCATGGGATTTTTACTGTGAGACAACTATTACAGAAATCTACATATATGATATTTGTCCCACCATATAATCATTTTCCAATTGTTAATGAAAGGGCACCCTCCAACTATTTGGGAATTTGGGTTCTGATTAGCATCCAAAAGTTACATTATTTAAATTATTTCCAGCTTTTGTGCAGATCTCACTCTCCAGTCCCCACATAACACTATTCTTGCAGCTCCTCACTACTTGATGGCAGGTATTTTCCAGGTAAGAAGCTATTCAGACTTCGATTCCCCTTCTGTATTTGTTTCTTTTAACAAAGGGTGACTGGATGGCCGCAGATCTCATTGGCATCATTAAGGGTCCAGCTATTACAGCAATAGAAATAGCTCATTTTAGGGCTTCAACTAGGTCTTTGGAAGGGCTTTCTCAAAAACTATCACAGGTTTTTGGGACTAGGCCTGTTTTACTTTTGAGAGTAGTAAACCTAAATCCTGGTCTTACTGACATCAGAAGCAAAACTCCCATTTTCTTTAATGGAACCCAAATTTATTCTCAATGTTAAAAGATGTTAAAATATCAGCAGTACTGTCTTTTCCATTTTAATTCACCAGAAAACTAAGAGCAAATGAGAGTTATCAAAAACCAGAATTGTTTACAGGTCCATACCACAGTGACTCATAGGAAGTTTGATGGTTTTATTGTTGTTTAGACTAACAAATTAAATTAAAAAATGTAATTTCAAAAAATTAAATGTTACTGTTGGAGAAAACAATTCAGTTGACTCCATGGAGACAGACTTTTCTACATCTTCTTACTGATGTTTAATGAAGGCTTTTGTCTACACTAATCTAAACTCAGATTTTCCAAAGTGACTAATGATATTTGGATGCCCAACTTCAGTCATCTTTAAGGGGCCTGATTTTCACAGGGAATTTCTGAATTCAGACCCATTTAAGATGTCACAAGTTGGACATAGAAAATCATTAGTCCCATGAATTACAGACATTACAGATTCTCAAGTAAGTTGGTATCAAATTACGTTTTAAAAAAACTTTTGAAATTGACACAAGTAATGCTTACCTGATATTTGGACACCACTTAAATTGTTTGGAAGGAAATAATAATAACATTTTAGATTCTTTAAATACATTGGAAAATAATAGTGTGTGGAAACATTAAAATAAATTACAAGACAAGGGCCTGATCCTGAAAATACATATACCTGTAAATAATGACACTCATGTGAGTAATCCTGTTGGCTTCACCAGGACCACTCATGTGCAAGTAAGTATTTAAGTATACTTATAGCATAAGTAGTTGCAGAAGCAGGCCATACAAATAAATTAGCATCATTGTTGTGATATTCAGGACATTTCCCCAAACCATAAAATAAGCTTTTCCACTGAGGAACAGAGAACAAGTCTGTCTTCTTAAATGTAGGGTCCTGTGAACAACCACTACATTTCTTTTTTTTAAACAGCACCCATCTCTGATGTATTATACAGAAACACTTGAATGTTGCAGTTGCTGGCTTTATGCAAAGACCATTTTAAAAAGTTATCCATGTACCTGGTAGCATTTATTTAGGTTTGATACCTGCAGGGCAAAGCCTTCTTGTATTATCTTTGACATTTGTACCACATCATTTTCATGTAGGGAAGTGGCAGGCTAATATAACACCATGTCATGACAATGTAATGTCACCAAGGGCTTGTTTAGGGTCACCACATGTTAGGCCAGATCCTTAGAGGGTGGACATTGGCATTGTCCCATTGAAAACAATGAATCAATTGAAATCAACTACCTGAGGAGCTGGTTCTTTGATTTTAAATGTGCAAAGTATGAACAGGCTAAACTATTTTAAATTTAGGGGAGGAGGTTTGCATTTTATAACACATGAAAACAGACCCATTTCCTTAAAAAATATATTGACACTTCCATGGTGGAAATTCTCATCCCATATAGCAGTGAGAAAACAAACAAACAAACAAACAAACAAACAAACAAACAAACAAACAAACAAACAAACATTTCCAAGCAAAAAGTGAGTCCATTCTCAGAAAATGGTGGTTTCAAAGCCATATTCCAAACTCAGACATTGAAAGTCCAAAATTGAAACTCTGCAGGCATTTCATGTGAAAATAGTTATGTTCACAGAAAAGCAAAATTTGATTGGCACAAAAATGTGAAATAAATTTGATTGGCACCCAAAGTGAAATAAAATGGCAAAAACTTCTATGCAAAGTGTCCCAGAAAACTTCCCACAATGCCACTGTATCAGCCCAAGTGGTTGAGAAAGAGTGAAGCTCACCTCTTACCATGAATATTAGCTCTCTTTTCCCACCATTTCTCACATGAAACTAACTTGGAGGGTGCATTTGAACTGAACTTTCCCTAAAATCAGGGCATGGAAGTAAAACTACCATGCAGTCCCTAAATTTCAAGTTTATTTCTTGTCCCTCTATAGGCTTCAACCAGGCCAGCAGCAAATTAGAAGTCAGCAGATTGAAGAACTTTGAAATATATGCTTAAAACAAATTGTGTCTTCTTAAATATAACCAAATGTCATTAATGATGCATATGTAGGTATTATGTCTCACAGAAACAAGAAAGTCTTACGTAGCCTCAAGATAAGCATAAAAATGTGACTCAAAAAGGTCACTCCCCCCCCCCACCCCAACAATAGCAGAAATGAGCCACTAGGTAATTATAGAGCAGAAAATTTACCTTTTGAGATCTGGAAAGCTCAGGAAAATCCTTTTGAGATCTGCTATAGATTTTCCAAATTCTTGAGAACTACTATACCAGGTCAGTACCTATATGTATTACTCACCAGGAAAATCAACAGATAAAATGATTACTACAGCTTACTAATTCAAAGGATAAAAGTATATATTGCCACAGCCAATCCAAAAGCACAGGACTTTTTCAGGGTCCCATCAAGGTGAATAGCAATTTTGCCACTGACTGCAATGGGACCACAAAGATGATACACAATAGCTTGCAAAATATCTTCAACCCACAGTTTGTTAAAAACAAATCTCAGTATCCTGCATCACTTTCAAAACAATACTATTTACAATCCTGGAGCTTTCTGCAGGGGATTTCTTGTTCTGGAAGTGAGTTCCATTGATTAACACTGAGTTCCCGTAAAAGAAGTCAGGCAAATTTTTAAATGTAAAATCATTTAAATGTATCTTCATTTAAAAAGAGATCCCTACAATTAACATGTAGCTAGACAGGATTACAAAAGAAAGAGATGGAAGGAATTAGAGCCCTGCTTTAGAGCCCTGCTTAGATAATAGCCAGCCTAAGACAGCCAACTCTCAATGTATATAAAAATAAATAGACACCACTTCAGCCCTGAATAAAGTGATCCTGACCATCCAGGAAAATGCAGCAGTTATGCAAAACATCCTAAGTGCCAAGTCATCTAGTGCCTATGGAAATCAATAGGAATCTCTTGGTCTTCAGAAGGAGATGGGTCAGAGCATAATGGCACTATAACAAACTAGGCAAGGAGAGGAAGGATAGCCCAGTGGTTAGGATCCTAACCTGGACCCAAGTTCAATTCCCTGTTTTGCCACAGACTCCTTGTATAACCTTGAGCAAGTCAGTCACTTAATCTCGTTGTGCCTCAGTTCCCCATTTGTAAAATGGGGATAATGGTACATATATGGCTCAAGGATCAGGTCCAAGTTCTCTATCTATGTGGGATTTATATATTCAGTAAAAGTCAAAGCAACCCCTGAAAACATAACAGTCCCTGCATCACTTGCAGCGCATATTATTTTTGAGTCACAGGATATTATGTTGATGCTCAGACATGACCGTGACTGTACTTTATAGGGACATTGTGAGGATAAATACATTCAAGATTATGAGACACTAAGGTACGATGGCAATGGGGGCCATATAAGATTCTATATGCCTGCGTGCTTACACATTATTGCACCACATATCAGTTTTCCTACTACCAGCATAGGAATGACTTAATATAAGTGGTATTACTTCCTGTGCACCTCATTTATCTGTATAACCTTAGGTATATTCCATATACTTCACTCTTTACCCAATAGTGTGCCAATCACACACAAATTACTAGGGTAAAATCATGTTTATTTCTCTCTATAAAGCAAGTCCCCTATCAGACCTTTACCAATGTACACTGGGACTTTAATCTCTTCCAAAAGCAAATCTCTTGTGATGTTAGATAACAGTTTCCCTGTTGAAAAAGTCAATCTGGACATCTGGGTTCACTTTTGCTTTTAAAATTTCAGTTGTTCACCAACAGAAACACAACCAAGAACAGATTCATTTGAAGAAGAGAGAGAACAGATTTTAACCAGAGATACCATGATCTATGAAGATGACATTTGTATACCATATACTCATGTTTAACAAGGATAAATGACAGACAATAAGGAAAGCTAAGGTGCAAATGTAGCAAGGATTATGACAGATTATTATAATAAAGAGCTAGAATAACAGCATTAACCATTAGGTTTAAAAGAGCTACCGCTCTGCCACCACCAGCAGAAAAGACAGCATGGGGTCAGATACCTCTGGTTGTATTCAACATATCAGTGAGCAATTATGTGTTAGAGCAGAGCTCAAGAATGGTTCTAAATTTAGCAACTGCTGACATAATTGATACAAATAAATCAATATATCAAAAGAAAATGGAGTACCATCTTTTGATGTTTAGTACCATCAATTCTTGATGTTTAGTACCATCAATTCTTGAGCTATGAGCTTACAAACACATGCATTGCAAAGCCTAATTGCCTTCATTAATTGTACCCCAGGAGCTCCTTGTTAGGTTACTAAAGAGTAAATTAAGGTGTGACTTAGACTGATCAAGTATCTATATCCAAGCCAGCACTTTCACTCAAGTGGAATGCATTTTCACAGAAAATTTGAAAAAAAAAAATGGATTAGTAGCTATGGGAACTCTGACCAAACCGTCAAAAAAGCAGCTGTCTCTGCAGTCCTCCTGAGCCACCACCACACAAAGAAATGCCTAAATGTCACTTGCTGCAGCACAACTCTCAGGCATAGGAGTTCCTGAAATATCTTGGAGTGGTTCTGGATCATAGCTTCACATACCACCATCATTTGACGAAGACCACTACCAAATTAAAAACGAGGAATAATATCACCCAAACACAAACTGAGAACAGTTGGGGAAGAGACACTCAAATCTTGAGAACAGCCATCTTGGCCCTCATCTTCTCAGCAACAGAATATTGTGTGCCAGTATGGGGAAGTAGTATACAAATGAAAATGTTTCAGTGTATAGCTGAATACTTCTATGAAAATTATCATGCGAGTTTTGAAGTCAATACTGACTGCTTATTTTCCTATCCTCATGCATCTGATCACCACCCCCCGAAGATTGTTGGCATCCTTTCATCTGCGAGAGACAGTGGGAATTGCAGCCTATGATGTAGATGGTTTTCAATGTCTCATATGACTGAGTAGTTCAATCTGAGACTTGCATGATCTTTGGCAGTTATTGCAAATAGTATATTGGTTGGAAGCTGCTTGCTTCCTTCAAGCTGTAGGAGCCGGCTTCTGTCATGGACTTTGATACCCTGATGGAGACGATGGCGCCACTTGTTCCGAAGAGAAAAGGCAATAATATGAGAACATGACCCTATGATAACAAATCCAGACTTGTCCATCTATGAATATCTCTGACCCCATCTCCAAACAGCATTAGAACCTCAAACAGGTGTGGAGATTAACTACTACATAAATGGAAAAATGAAGGATGGCCCAATATGTGAATATGAAGAGGACATCCAAACCACGGAACATCTAGTGAACTGCTGCTTCTAATTGCACTAATATTGATACACATGCAGGAATTAGTATGCTTAAAGCCATACAAAAAGACACTAATGCTTATATAGATGGAGAGTAGTGTTTCTGACAACTAGGAAATAGCTACAACAGGCTTAAATCGACAGAAAGCTATTAAATTTGTACACAATATAGCAGAATAGCTACTTCAGAGTTCTACTTTAAAAGACCCTAAAAGTAAACCATACCCACAACCCTGTGGGAGAGAAATCAATCCATTACTAATCTCTGTGTTCCATAAAGGGTTGTCAGGCTTATTCAAAGTCATCCTACTTTCCCTGAAGCGAAGCAATAAGTCTTTCAGTTGCAGTAATACGCCCAAAGTCCTGGATCCCATATCCCTCTTTGGGAAGCATTTCCAAAAATAAGTCTCTGTGTAACATGCTGGTAAGTATTTGATGTTTTGTCAAGCCTTTTTGATTTGAGGAAAGCAATCTATATGGCCAATAAACCCTTGCAAAAAAGCTCCTGGATCTGAAGGGAATGAACAGTTCAAAAAGTCTGTCCTATCTCGGGGCCTCTCCTTTTGTCCCTGCAGACCCATGAATATGATACAGTTCTGCGGTGACCTAGAATCCTACTTTCGACGTCTCCGACTCAAAGAATATTTCCAACATACCTCTGAACAGCATACTAACCCACAGAATCCCCCCTACCAGCACTACAAAAAAAAAGGATTCTGCGTGGACTCCTCCGGACGGTCGAAACAACAGACTGGATTTCTACATAGATTGCTTCCGTCAACGTGCAAAGGCTGAAATTGTGGAAAAGCAACATCACTTGCCACATAACCTCAGCAATGCTGAACACAACGCCATCTACAGCCTCAGAAACAACCCTGACATCATAATCAAAAAGGCTGACAAAGGAGGTGCTGTCGTCATCATGAATAAATTGGAATATGACCAAGAGGCTGCTAGACAGCTCTCTAACACCACATTCTACAGGCCATTATCCTCTGATCCCACTGAGGATTACCTAAAGAAACTACACCATCTGCTAAAAAAACTCCCTGACAAAGCACAGGAACAAATCTGTGCAGACATATGCCTAGAACCCCGACCAGGGGTATTCTATTTGCTACCTAAGATCCATAAACCTGGAAATCCTGGACGCCCCATCATCTCAGGCATTGGCACCCTAACATCAGGCTTGTCTGGTTATGTGGACTCTCTCCTCAGACCCTACGCTACCAGCACTCCCAACTATCTTCGAGACACCACTGACTTCCTGAGGAAACTACAATCCATCGGTGATCTTCCAGAAAACACCATCCTGGCCACTATGGACGTAGAAGCCCTCTACACCAATATTCCACACAAAGATGGACTACAAGCTATCAGGAACAGTATCCCCGATAATGTCACAGCTAACCTGGTTGCTGAACTTTGTGATTTTGTCCTCACCCACAACTATTTCACATTTGGGGACAATATATACCTTCAAGTCAGCGGCACTGCTATGGGTACCCGCATGGCCCCACAATATGCCAATATTTTTATGGCTGACTTAGAACAATGCTTCCTCAGCTCTCGTTCCCTAAAGCCCCTACTCTACTTGTGCTACATTGATGACATCTTCATCATCTGGACCCATGGAAAAGAAGCCCTTGAGGAATTTCACCATGATTTCAATAATTTCCATCCCACCATCAACCTCAGCCTAGATCAATCCACAAAAGCGGTCTATTTCCTGGACACTACTGTGCTAATAAGCGATGGTCACATAAATACCACCCTATACCGGAAACCTACTGACCGCTACACTTACTTACATGCCTCCAGCTTCCATCCAGGACACACCACACGATCCATTGTCTACAGCCAAGCTCTAAGATATAACCGCATTTGCTCCAATCCCTCAGATAGAGACAAGCACCTACAAGATCTCTATCAAGCATTCTTAAAACTACAATACCCACCTGCTGAAGTGAAAAAACAGATTGACAGAGCCAGACGAGTACCCAGAAGTCACCTCCTACAAGACAGGCCCAACAAAGAAAATAACAGAACACCACTAGTTGTCACCTTCAGCCCCTAACTAAAACCTCTCCAGCGCATCATCAGAGATCTACAACCTATCCTGAAAAATGATCCTTTACTCTCACAGATCTTGGGAGACAGACCTGTCCTCGCTTACAGACAACCCCCAACCTAAAGCAAATACTCACCAGCAACCACACATCACTGAACAAAACCACTGACCCAGGAACCTATCCTTGTAACAAACCCCGATGCCAACTCTGTCCACATATCTATTCAAGTGACATCATCATAGGACCTAATCACATCAGCCATACCATCAGGGGCTCGTTCACCTGCACATCTACCAATGTGATATATGCCATCATGTGCCAGCAATGCCCCTCTGCCATGTACATTGGCCAAACTGGACAGTCTCTACGCAAAAGAATTAATGGACACAAATCTGACATCAGGAATCATAATACTAAAAAACCAGTGGGAGAACACTTTAACCTGTCTGGTCATTCAATGACAGACCTGCAGGTGGCTATATTACAACAGAAAAACTTCAAAAACAGACTCCAACGAAAGACTGCTGAGCTGGAATTGATATGCAAATTAGACACAATCAACAAAGGATTGAATAAGGACTGGGAATGGCTGAGCCATTACAAACATTGAATCTATCTCCCCTTGTAAGTATTCTCACACTTCTTATCAAACTGTCTGTACTGGGCTATCTTGATTATCACTTCAAAAGTTTTTTTTTTTCTCTTACTTAATTGGTCTCTCAGAATTGGTAAGACAACTCCCACCTGTTTATGCTCTCTGTATGTGTGTATATATATCTCCTCAATATTTATTCCACTCTGTATGCATCCGAAGAAGTGGGCTGTAGTCCACGAAAGCTTATGCTCTAATAAATTTGTTAGTCTCTAAGGTGCCACAAGTACTCCTGTTCTTTTTGCGGATACAGACTATCACGGCTGCTACTCTGAAACCTGTCAAAAAGTCTTGTAATTTTAGAAAATTGAAGTTCTCAAAAGAATCCTCATGATTGTGCATGACCCATCCTGCCAGTTCTTTGCTGCTTTGAAAATCTGAGACTTACTCCAATACAGGGAGTTGACTAAAAAGATATATAAATACATCTATGAAGCAAATCTCTTCTGCAATAACATATTGACACCAACCATGTCTTTTCCCAGTTAAGTTTCCAATCTCACTTTGTAACAGAGATATCCATTTCCACATTTCATTTAACTCTTACAATCTAATCTGCACTTTTGTCATTGAGGGAACCCTCTAAAACACAATGGAATGAATTTATCCTAAAAATAAATATATGGGGGACTTTGCATGACATAATTTGTCCTGGCCTGTTGAGGCAAAATACACAGGGCCAGATAGTAATCATTTTATGTTGTGGACTAAACTGTCACAGCATTTTTTCAGGCACACAAAAAATAAGGAGGACTAATGCCCCTGCTCCCCACATTCAGATTGTGACACTGGCTACAGATGGCAGAGCAGGTGCTACCTCCCTGTTGTAAGTGAACATGGAGGGGTGATGGTGGAGAAAAGCAGGAAGTGGGAGGAGCAATGGCTCTGTTTTGCCCCCATCCCTATGTGCAAGTGAAAGTATCCAAATGGGCATGGGGAGGGGGAGAAAGGGGTAGACTGCTCCATTAAAAGAGTAAAGTAATTTACTCCCCAGCATCCCCTCATCATCCAAAGTTAATTGGGAGCAAGGGAGGCATCATTCTCTGTTCTTCTCCTACATGCTGCCCTGCACCTAGAGTAGATTATAAACTGACCATCTAGTCCTGTGTGACCTTGGACAAGTCATTTTGGCCTGATTTTCAGTGGTGCTAAGTTCCATAGTTTCTACAGACCTCAACACCACATTATCTTCATATGTCCATCTGTAAAAAGAGGGTAGTAAGGATTACCAACCCGTATAAAATGCTTTACATGAAAATCGCACCATAACTGTTAAGCAGCATTATACTTATGATTAAAGCAAGCAGAATTTGGCCCAAATTGGGATGTACGAAGTTGTCAGACATCAGAAGCAAATCACAAGATCACTGCACAAATTCAGCTGTCTTGGCCAGAGAGTAAGGGCAATGTGCAAGAGGTCAAACTATGATCATGATGGTCCCTTCTGACAAAGTCTCCGAGACCTACTTCAGAGGGGAATGGAGGCAGGAAGCAGGCCTGCACCTACTTTTTCCTGCATATCAGGACCCCAAATCCTCTTTTCCAACACAGATACAGAGCAGTACCGCAGGATAACTGTGCAACCACTGCTATTCCAGTTTATAGTCTGAAACAATGGCCGTAGGCCACTGATCTCATGGCCAATTTTGCCCTTTCCATCAGCCCACGTAATTTGCATTTTTCAGGCCAACCTTGGGCTTTAAGCAGTGCATAGGACTGTGTGGGACTTACACACCAGAGATTTACCCTGAAAGTACGTAAGAAAGATGAGAAACTTGTCAAACAAGTAGAGTTGCTGAATTGTCATTGCAAACACTCGGGGCATCAAGAGACCTCTAAATTCCTAGCACAATTGCTGCTCACCTTCATATTAACTAATTAAATACTGCACACTTCCATGGATGAATATAACCTTTTCATTGGTTTTCTTCCATTTCTTAATATTCCTCTTATGTATCTGCATAATATTTCCAGACTTAACTTTACATTTTAAATAGATTTTATTACATTTAATTGAAATTATGTAAATTTGTTCTAACTCTCGCATTTGGTTCCAACTTCAAATATAAAAGCCCTGTATCTGAACATTTACTTTACATTACAATAATTACAGACTTTGCCATTGTAAAAGAAATTGTTTCTGATTCTGACCCAATGTATAACTTAGTGGTGTCTTCATTGTTGTCATGTTTATGTGGGTGGGAACAAATACTTCTATTTCAGCTGGCTGAAAACACTTGCAGCCTTCAATTTAATGTAACAACAACCTTCAGAAACAGTCCCAAGTATTCAGCTCAGAAAGGGTTTATCGATATTTCCTAAAGCCTTAATACAAGGTATGGTATTTTGATTTTTCTGCAAAACCATTTCTTGTTGTTCAGAGTTGGGTTAAAATTATTTTCTAATCTTTTTCTCTCCAGAAGTACCAAAGCTGATTCGGATTTAAAGCTTAGCTTTTTAGATTATTGTTTTAATAGTATTTTCCTTTTATTACAGCTTTAGTATGGGATTTGGGATGTGCCAAACCATTGCAAAAAAAATTGTAAGGAAGTTAAAAAAGTGGAAGGCAGCACCTTGAGACAAATGTGATGGTATATTTTACATTAAACAAATAAGCAATATATTTCTATACCTGTTACAAGAGGATAAGAGGCATTCTCTAATGCCTTATCACTCTTGAACAATAAATGAGCCCAGGGAAGCAGAGCTTAACTATTCTAGGTGCTTGTGCATTAGACTTTCTGCTTTGGCTAGCCTTTTTCTCTCTCAACTTTTTCTTTACTTTCATTGTTGAGAACATTTGGATGGCTATGATTTGAAACATCTTGTTTAAGTAATTTTAATTAACAAATTATCCTGCCATGTTTCTAATTCATTTGGTTAATTTGCATAAGAGCTGAGGAATATATTCAAGGTTTATAAATTCATATTAACCCATACACATTTTAAGGACAGAAATGAGTGTTTAATAAAGCTTGTTCTGTGATACTGCTGATACATTTTAACTGACTCTAACAAAGAATGTTAAAACTTGTAAAGCAATCAATGAAGTTACAACAAATCAAAGTTCAATTGCACAATAATAAATTTATTTCAATTCTATCATTGTGTGGTGGTAATTTTGGTACCAGTATAGAGTTATGCATCCTTAATAAAGGGGCTTGTTAATTTGCCCAACAAGCTTTAGACCAATTAGAGGTTATGGGGCAGTTGGTGCCAACTCAGTCAAATTTAGAAATGCAAGCAGTTAACTGCAAAATGTCAGTTTAATTATAACTTGCATTACCAAGACAAATGAGAATTCAGAATAAATACAAATCAGGATGCACACTCTTCCCATATTAATCTCAAGTAAATATGAAGAATTATATGGAACTTTATTGTCTAGGGAAAAATAGTTTTTGGATAAGGATGGTCAGGAAATGTTTCCGTGCAAAAATTAGAATGAAAATCAAATTATTTTTTGTCAATTTTGTCTCCAGATTTTTTGGAGGTTTCATCTGAACACTCAAATGGTTTTGGTTTTTAGCAACCAAAATCTGAAAACTTTCCATGACTTAGGCTGAGAATTTTCAATATTTTGGCTTTTGGCAACCAAACCCTAAAATGTCTGGATACCCAAAACCAAACACTGGGGGCAAGGGGATCTGATGAAAACACAACTTTGTAGAAAACAGACATTTCCTGCAGAAATCAGAGTTCTGATAAAATAGCCATTTTCATTGAACTCTGATGGAAATTTTTCCACCAGCTGTACTATTGGCCCTCCCAGAGGCAGCGTATCCACTGCTATGCTCCTTTGTTGTGTGTAGCTTATCCTCATTTGTGTGGTCGGAAAACTTTGTTCACTGGTGTGTAAGAAGTAGGTGAAGCTATGGCTAAGCCTTTCTCCAACCTCTTCTCTAGTGTCTTTGTGGCACTAACCCTTACAGAGTTCATGCAGAGGGAAGGTTCCTTAACTCCTTGTCCTCCTTCTGTTCAGTGTGCAGCATGGGCAGTGCGTGAACCGCTGGCTGGGGGAGGCCAGCCCTGCCCCTTCCATCCAAAGCCCTGCTCCTTCCACGCCCCCCCCCCACCCCAGCCAAGAGCCTCCCCATTGCAACCCATTCCCCGCCCCAGGCTAGTGTCCCCAGCCTCCCCTCCAACCCCAGAACGGTTGATGCTGCCCCAGCATGACAGGAGGGTGGGTGATGCGGCCCCAGCCTCCCCAGCCCTGGAAGGCAGGGAGCACAGCAGAAGTGGGGTGGAAGAGGGCACTGGTGGCAGAGCATGGGCAGGGCCATGCCTGGCTGTTTGCAGAGGCAAGCCTCCCCCTGCCCATGGTACCTGCTGCCCATGGTGTGCTGTAACCTCATTATCTAATATTGTACAAATACGTTCCTTTGAACAATGCAGCATCTCTTCTCTGCAAAGCTCATTTTGAACATTTCTAGTGTTTATGTAAAGTGTCTCCCCATTCCTTGATGCTTTTATAAAACTATTTAAAACAGTCCAATTTAGAGCCATATAAAGTGACTTGAGTAATCTGCGTGCAATAGTCTTCACTTGGTTCAACATAAACAAGATGAACCCCTGAATAAATATTTTATTTGTAACCTTTAGTAGTAAGAGTTTATTTTCCTTATTTATTCTTATTTGATTTATATGTTGGAATCACTTAATCATGTAATTCTAATCAAGCAGTTGAGCTGCAGAGGTAGCTATTAAGCAGCCTAAAACCCTTAGTTTGGGTTTGCTGTGAAGATATTCATTTCAAATTCACTTTTTGGCAAATAAATGTTTTGCCTGTTCTTTGGTATAGCATGAAAATTTGTGATCCCTTTCTTTATTAGTGGTTAGGTACATTAACAAACATTCATTTACTATTGTTTAACTTACTTGCTACTTAAAATTGACTGTAAAAAGCTCATTTTTGGTTTTGGCCTCATAAGAATTTCTTCATAAGCTGACCCTTGTCTTTCAAGGGACTCTATTACCATCACCTTACTTTTCTATGGAGTTACACTAAAACATGTGATCGATTCCTTTCTTTCCTATCAAAATTATGTTTGCCTTCTCTCAGTCGGCTACTATTACATTAAAAAATATAAAGCACAAATTTATATCTTTTTAGTATTAACATTTTAATGATCATTTAAACCAGTTCGTGAAAAAGGGAAATTCCTTTTTCATGAATTCACCAAGAATCTGTAATTTGGAAAGCTATTTCTCAGGGAAACTTTAGAAACCCACTATGAAGAAAACTAGCAAAAACTGACTTCCTGTAGGTTTGCTCTGGGCCTATATAACAAACCTTGTTGTATGAATTATTAATGTGAACCACAGAGCTAAAAGACTTAAAAAATAAAACCCCCAAATATCTCTCTTCTCTCTCGTAGGAGAAAAGAACAAGCTATCTCTGGCAGGCTTAGTTAACATACGTTATTATTTTGCCCCAGTGCATTTCTACAGTGTTCTAGCATCTTAGGAGTTTGTGTTCTGTTTTTGGAAATATTACATAGTGCATGTAAATACATTTACAGAAGAGGGAGAAACTGTGAAAGACGTAGCCTGGGCAAAGTGGGTTGCCCTGAGATGACCCATATCAGACTCTGGTTGGGTAGAAATTCAGATTCAACAAGTAGATAATCTGAGGCTCTAAGAAACCAGAAGCTCCAGGAAGGGGTCTTGCTTTGCTCTAGGCATCTTACAGAGAGATTCTGAACATTATAGAAAGCTTTGCAGACTGCAGACTTTGAAGTACTGGACCAGTAGGTTAGAGCAGAACCTGGTATTGCAAGATTGTCTGAACCAGAGGAGAGCCACCCCCAATACCCACTTGACTTTTTGCATTTGAGAGTGAGGGTTTAGGTGTACAGTGACTGTCTTGTGGATAGGAGTTCCAGGCCTCAATATGCCCAGCAGTTAATATTTGGGGCATGGAGTCAGCCATAACACCAATGCACTGTTTGAGTTTTGCTCATCTTTATTTTTTATGTAAAAATAGGTATTGTGTTTTACCAAATAAAAGCTGTTTATGGTTTCATAGTCCCAAGGACACCTGTGTGCTTACAAGTAGGGAAGAAGATATCAGTAAAGAGGGCCAAGCAATGTACATTTTAAGTTCCTAAAGCCTGGGAGCAGATAAGATTTTAGGTGGGAGCTGGAGGTACATGTTCTGTTTTAGAAAGCATCCCGAATCATGTTGGATCTGGCCCTGGTTGCTGCCAGTGACACAAGGCAGAAGCGTTATATTAGTATTAGTCATGTATTTTTGGCTGTCAGGCAACTAAGTCCTGTCCCAGGACTCATTTGTGGGAATTCCCAGTGTTTGTGTTTTTCCTAATGGCATTTTTTTAATGGAAAATAGCAACATTCTTTGTGCAATTGTTTCCAACATAACTTTTGTATTGAAGTTAATTCTGAGACTAGGACAAATTCCTTAATTTTAAGAAATCCAGCATTACCTTGGAATGAAATAGAGGACGCATTTTAAAATTTGCCAGAAATTTCAGATAAACTTATCTCTGTCTTTATAGCATTCACTATACTTCTCTATAAGTACCAGAAATTCTAAGGTAATATTTAATTTATGTAAAGCAGCTGGAAAGCTTTTAACTACAAAGTCTGTACAGACATAATGGCATAAGTCAATATGCATGCAAGCCATAATTTATTTGAACTTACTGCATTTTTATGAATGGTGTTGGAAAAAAATATAAATACCCTCAGTGAAAAAAGATAGATAATAATGTAAATTGGAGAAACTATGTGTTTGAACTCCAGTAGTGCTTAGGAGTCTGTCACTGTGATAGGTGCCGTACGAACACTGAATAAAGACTGTCCACAAAGCTTAGTTTGGACCCCAATTCTTCATGGAGAAAAAGTACTAATGGACCCTCACTGAATTCTATGGTACTCTGGGCAAACAAAAAGGTCTGCCTTCATGGTTCTCAATGAAGGATCGGAGTCTTAGTGAGTCTAAGATGCTATGAATCTTGTCAGTTTCAACTTCCAGAGGTGGTAACTTTGGAACAGTAACAATCAGAACCGACAATTTACAGTGTTGTATTTTGCGTAGTTTTCACATCATTTTGAGTTCCTTAAAGTTGACTTAAGGATGTACATAAATAGGGATACAATTGTACAGGCACAAGTGCAGTTGGGTGTTACTGCTGAAAATTCAATCCTCAAAATTAAGTGCTGGTTTTGTATAACTCACTGAAATTTGTGTTTTGGCTTTATAACTTTAGAATAATAATAAATTATTAACAAAGAGTTATTAATTGTTCACCCAGTACTCAATTTGAACAAGCACAGATTACACTTAATCACCAAAATTATGTAATGAAACCCAGGCAGTGTACCCGGTAGCCTTTTGATTAAGCCTGACCATACATCCAAGTGCTTGATTTTGTTGTTACTCCAGAGAAATTTCATTGACATCTGTGAAGTTACTCCTGATTTACACTATTAAGAGCAGAACCAAGCCCACAATGTGACATAAAGCTAATAACATAGAGAAGAGTGTTGTAAATGATCTAACTACAACAAATATGATTCTTTATTCTACTTAATTCCCATCTCAGTCCACATTTGTAAGGTCAAAACATTACAAAAACCTAAAACAGACTGCAGCAATCTGAAACAAACCTGCTGTTAAGTGGGGACTACATTGAGGAGTCATTCTGCATAAGACTCGAGTGGGTAATTGTATGTCCTGCTTCACAAAACAGGAAATCCTTCACTTTCAAAATTCAATCACCTTTTCTCTCTCAGTTTTTGTTACATGTGTGTAACATTAAAACTTCCTTAGGTGTCAGCAGCTGGTTAAGTTGTCTGACAGCTGTCCACACTCCTCTTGAATCATAATATTATAAAAAATGCCTTTAGGACCCCTTATAAACTTCACCTAAAAATAAATCAGTCACAATTGAGATTTTGATTGAGAGTGCCTTTTCCAATAAAGTTTTTTAAAGCTGGAAAATATTTAGTGTTGGGTCCATCTGTAAAAAGTGAACTGATAAGACAGGATGCCCAAAGATCTGTGTTAAAGGGAGTTGAGCCTGACAATTCTCACAAAATGCACAGAGCATGTAAACTTTAAGGCATAGTACAGTCTGATGAGTAGAGCTCTCAGGAGACCTGGATTCGATTCCTAGTTTTGCCACTGAACTGCTGTGACCTTGGAAAAGTCTCTTCCCCATGCAGCCGTCTGGATTATTTAAATTGTATGCTTTCCAGGGCCAGGACTGTTTCTTACTATACATTTGTACAGCAGCTAGCGTGAGACCCAGCTCATGAGTAGGGCCATTAAGTACTACTGTAATACAAATGATAAACAACAGTGGTATAGTTCTGCCACTAAACATTACATCTCAGAAATTTGCTGCAGGACATGACATTGTGCATTATTTTATAGGAAACTGAATTTGCCCTGCATTAAACTCTTCTATTATGGGTACAGATCATGAAATTTGTGGGACTGATGCCTGTGAACTATTCAGAAAATAAGCACAATTTGTTAAGAGTGATTTACTGTGTGGAAACAGAAGAACAGGAGTACTTGTGGCACCTTAGAGACTAACAAATTTATTAGAGCATAAGCTTTCGTGGACTACAGCCCACTTCTTCGGAT
>NC_048298.1:160861238-160900364 GCF_013100865.1 Trachemys scripta elegans
AAGAACAGGAGTACTTGTGGCACCTTAGAGACTAACAAATTTATTAGAGCATAAGCTTTCGTGGACTACAGCCCACTTCTTCGGATGCAAGAAGTGGGCTGTAGTCCACGAAAGCTTATGCTCTAATAAATTTGTTAGTCTCTAAGGTGCCACAAGTACTCCTGTTCTTTTTGCGGATACAGACTAACACGGCTGTTACTCTGAAACCTGTGTGGAAACAAACACCTTGTACCAATTTCTCTCTTTGATGGTGTGGTATATTGCAAATATTCCTGGACTTAACCGCCAGACAAAATTATTTGTGTGGCTTTTTGCAGCATTGAAGCTTTATAAAGATCTATATTCTGCAACTATATCATCTTCATGTATTATCAGATCACACAAGGCAGGTAGGATCGGGCTAGAGCATTATTGGAATGGGAGACATCAAGAGAAAACTCAAGAGCACTAGGAAATGGTGCTGGTTGGCAGATAGTGCTATTCTCCCCTCTGACTTTGTATTGAGCCACAGAACCAGCAGAATGCTGTGGGGCACAGTGCAACAGGGGATGATGTTTTTCAAATGGGATTTAAAACAGAGCTCCTCATTGCTCGAAGACATTAAAGTTCACAGCTCTTTGAAGGAAGGAGGGAATCTGGCAAAATTCTAAGTTGTTCCTACCTGAATTCCTTCTCTTTTTTAAAAATCTGGATACAATATTCTTTACTTCTTGCATTAAACCTGCTGCCTGGTGTTCGGTTAGGTCACTCCAGAGGAAACTAGTCTTTGCAAGTATCTTTATATAGTTTATGTTTGTCCACTTTGATACTGTGCATGGTAGGAAACTGAATCCAGCAGATCTGCAGTGAAAGATATGGAAGAGAGGGAAGCAGTGGATCCGTAGCATTTCCCCCCCTTTACCAAATCCTACAGGAAATCCTTCAGGAATCCACAGGTTTGAAGACTAAAGCCCAGGTCAGGAGAGGGTGGGCTACATGACACCATCTCACTTCAGTCTTATAGGGACTGTTAAGCATAGATTACTGCTAATATTGCTGATGCTCCCATGGGAATAAGGCAGTGTTTCTCAAACTGGGGTTGCTGCTTGTGTAGGGAAAACCCCTGGCAGGCTGGGCTGGTTTGTTTACCTACCAATTGTGGCTCCCACTGGCCGCGGTTTGCTGCTCCAGGCCAATGGGAACTGCTGGAAGTGGCGCAGGCAGCAGCCCCCATTGGCCTGCAGCGGAGAATCGCAGCCAGTGGGAGCCATGATCGGCCGGACCTGCGGACGGGGCAGGTAAACAAAAGAGCTCGGCCTGCTAGGGGCTTTCCCTACACAAGAGGCGACCCCAGTTTGAGAAACACTGCAGTAAGGCATGCCGTGAGGTGCTTTGTGGCAGCACTGTGACTCTGGACTGGATCTCTTCCATGGGCATATTGGAATCCTCCAAGGTCCTGGCACACCCCATAGGCTTAGAAAGCCCATTCCTATTCTGCAGGGACAAAGCCCACTTCCCTTGACAGAGTGATCAAGAGAGTTCTACAAGCTGAAACTCATGAAGTCTCCTCCCTAGGAGTCAATCCTACATAGGAGGAAGCACCTGGCTCAGAGCTGGCAAACCTTGTGGCAAATTTTATCACACACTTTGGTATTTTTCTTGATGATCTCTCGTATGAATGCAGGATCATTTAATACTTCTCTTCTTGATACACGTGTAATTCAAGTCATATCTTACTTGCTAAAGATCACTTGTGGTCAGTTAAATTGAGGGAAAGAGTGCTTAAATATACTTTAAACCAAGGTTGCCAAGATTTAAATGTTGTTTTGCTACTGAAGTGGCATAAACTCCAGGAAGCTGCAATTCATTATGAGGGAAGGGAAACTAGCTTTCTTGTAATTAACAAACAATAATGCAAGTTGTATTTTTCATAACTATTGGTTGTGGGAGACAATTCAATAAAAGTAAGCACTCTAGCCCTTTGAGTCAGTGGCTATTAGTCTTCTTATGCTATTGAATGAAAGAAGGCAATACTACGGTCACACCATCTGGATTGGCTCGTGACCATGAGTGCCTACCTTAGGACAGACTGTCAAAAACAGGGCTATGAAACTAGTCATATGTTCTATGATTAGATTTGACCAACCCAGTAACATGTGAACTCCTGGATCACTATATCTGTCTTACCTTGGAATCATAGGCAGTGCCCTTAGGCTCTCCTGTCTATCTTGCCACCCAGGCAAGCTGGTCTTAGTGATAAATGGTCACTTACACCAAAAATCCCACAATATTCAGATTGCTTCTAGTCCAAAGAGACCAATAAGTTACTTACCACCGATCAGTTGGTACCCTAGATTTTGCACCAAAGACAGCCCTGTAGCCAATCCTGTGATAAACTATCTAAAGATGTATTAACTGAGGCTATGTCTATACTACCACGGTAAGTCAACCTACTCTACGCAATTCCAGCTACGTAAATAACGTAGCTGGAGTCGATATACCTTAGGTTGAGTTACCGCGGGGTCTATATCACAGGGGGGGTCAACAGGAGAAAATCTCCCATCGACTTACCTTACACTCTTCTCGTTGGGGGTAGAGTACAGGGGTCAATTGCAAAGCGATCTACAGTCGATTTGGCGGGTCTTTACTAGACCCGCTAAATCGACTGCCTGTGGATTGATCTCAGAGCGTCGGTCCCGGCTGTAGAGTAGACCTGCCCTAAGAAAGAGAAATGAGAGTTCTTTGCAGGTTAAAGCAAGTGAATTTCTACACGGGCTATCATCCATGGTTCCTAAAGGTGACAGAGATGCAATAATCTGTCTGCTCAAAGTATCTTTCAGGGTGAAGCCAGGTTGACCCTGGGACTCTGCTTTAGTTCAGGGTCCCTGGCCCTATGAGAGTTCAAACAGAAAAGAGTTGAACAATGTTCTTGTGACCCTGTTTTATCTTTTACATTGGACCTTCCAGGCCATGAGAGAAATTCTCTTGCACATAGTATTTCCAAGATGTGATAGGGCCATTCACCAATCCTTTGTATTGTGATGTTTCTTAATGGCCCATTTAATCTTGATAGGCCTCATTAATGGGTGGGGACATGGGGACGATTCCTATACCTGGGTTCACAAGTTCTGAGCAAACAAGTTATAAAGCAAAAAACTCCAATATTTCCTTACAATGTGGAATACAGACAAGTGAGATTAAGGCAGGCATCAACTTACAAGCATTCCATACTGGCTAAACACTAAATACATACTAATAAGACTAATACCCATTTTAAACAAAACTAACATACAGGTGAGCTGATTTGGTTTCCAGCTATGAGTTTGTCAGTTCTTAACTAATGCCTGTGGCCTTGGCCAGAGACGGCACTTGATTTACCAGCATCACAACAACTTTAAGAGCCAAACAAAACAAAATCAATCTTGCATTGTTTACAGGTCAGTCTTTTAGGGCTAAACTTCTTTGGATCACATCCTCAACAAGTGTAAATTAGCATAGGTCCTGTGACTTTATGTGAACTATCCCAACTGATATTAGCTACACATCTGGCTCTTTATCTTCACCTCTCTGTGTAAAATACAGCATGGATGAGAGTTCTCTGACCTTGTTTTGTATTTCAGTAATCACAAAGATATGATCCCAAGTAATGGCCCTTTTTTAAAGCTGATGTATCACAATTAAAAAAGGTATTGGGGTGGGAGAAGTCTCCAAAGGGAAGATTTCTTTCCCCAGTAATTCAAGGGGATTGTGTGTGTATGTTGAAATCAACATAGGAAAGATCAGGTAAATGCATTTCCCAGAAAGGATAACAGTTTGAGCAATGGTGAAGATAAGCATCAAGGATAGAGAGAGGTCAAATCTGGCAATTAGGTCTCCTTGTATCCATAGTCAGGAGGTGTTCATCATAGAGATGAAGTCAGTGATTTTTAAAAAAAGTCTGCGTAAGTTTGCAAAAAGATCAATGCAGAGCCAGATTCCTGGGCTTTAAGCAGCATGAAGTGGTAATTCTTAAGAAAGAAAAATGAGACATCTGCACAGTCCTTAATAGAGCAACGGAAGGAGAAGGAGAGTCTGTTGGGAGGGTATAGCAGGAAGCCAGTGTTTTTTGAACAGACATTCAGAAGTGAATGTAAGTGAGCCTAGGGAAAGTCTGGAGGGAGTTGAAGGGGGTGTAGCTGGTAACTTATTCTGACCCCCTTCAATGTGCATTTTTCATCAGCTTGGACTCTCCTTCAAGACTTCCTTCAACTCAACCATTTGCCAACATGTAAGCAACACTGCGACCACTTACATATCATTTCTAAATTTGGCCAGCTGAGTCCAATGGAATCTAAAATGGTTTAGCTCACAAGCCTAGGGCCTAGAAGATAGGATTTTAGCAATAGAAGCAGCTAACAGAATGATAATTCAATATGTAAATTAGATTAGGCCACACACTATTTTCACCTTCAAGCAAATCTGCTCGTAAGTTACACCCAATTAAGACTCACTTACATTCATTTTCCATTCAGTAACTGAGTTTTTATTAAGTACATTAATGAAGCATATTGGAATTTGAGTTGATGTGTTTATGTATGACTTTATTTCTGAAATTGGCCCCAACTCACAAGTGACATCAATGAATGACAGGAGAAAATGGGGCTTTCCACTTACAGGAGCTATGGACAGTGGGCTTTCTTAGCGGACATCAATCTTCAAGAGGTGCCATGTGTCTCCCAGGTCTACCTCTTTTTTTTCAGATGCTAGGAAGTAGATTCGAGTCCATGGTGGGGAGCCACGTAGACAAAAGGGAAGGGGGAAATGGAGGGAACTACATGAAAGTAGGGGTGCATGTTGATTAAGATATGGAGAGAGAATAAGTAGCACAAAGCAGAGAACGAAGCCTCAAGAGAAGTGGAGGGTGGGTGCTTTGGGGTAGTAGGTAAACTCAGACTGGACGGTCAGACAGGACCATCGTGATCATCTAGTCTGATCTCCTGCACATTGCAGTCCACAGAACCTCACCCACCCCCTCTGGTAACAGACCCCCTAGCCTCTGGCTTTGTTACTGAAGTCCTCAAATCATAGTTCAAATACTTCAAATTACAGAGAATTCACCATTTGCACTAGTTTAAACCTGTAAGTGACCTGTGCCCCATGATGCAAAGGAAGGCAACCTCCCCCCCCCAAAGGGTCTCTGCCTGTTCCTTCCTGACCCCAAATATGGTGATCAGTTAGACCCTGAGCATGTGAGCAAAGCTCGCCCAGCAGATACCTGGAAAGAATTTTCTGTAGTAACTTAAGTGGCAGTGTAGACAAGTTGCTGTCAGGTATGTCGGTCAGGGATGTGGACCCCCCTCCCCAAATGAAGCAACTTGCATCAACTTAAAGTGGTGTCTACACCACACTATGTTGGCAGGAGATGCTCTCCCACTGACATAGCTTTCAGTTTTCATTGGAGGTGGAGTAATTGGGAGAGCGTTCTCCCATTGATACAGTGCATCTTCACCAGATGCACTACATCAGCACTGCTGCCAAGAGCAAATTGAACAGATCAAGAATGCCCCAAAAGAAAAATCAAGCTAGATGCTAGGTTGTCAGTCAATCTTCCATGGTTCTAGAATACATTTTCTTAATGTTCCATATGATTTCAATTTTATGCATACATGTTCGGTAACTATCTTGAACAGTAATGGATACAGTCCAGCATGGTATATTAGCAAGTGTGCTTAAGGTACCGGGCTGGTACAAGAGACCTGGATTTAGTTCCGATTTCTGCCAGGCTTCCAGCATGACCTTCATGTTTCTGTCTGCCTTAGTTCTGTAAAATATTTCACTTCTCCTACCCTTCTCTTGTCTACCTGGGTTGTAAGCAAACTCTTTGGGATCCCAATAGAGCCCTGGTCTCAGGAGGGACTTCTAGACATTATTTTATCATAATTAACAGTATTATTACAGTAGTGAATTGGAGCAATGTTTTCATGAAACTTTCAGCCAGGCCAGTTATGCAGCTACAGGTGGTAGGGCTAAAGTTTGAGTAAGCATCTGATCTTCTATGAAGCATACTGAACCTCCAAAGTTTGAGCTTCACCCGTTATTGCTCTTAGACAAGAGACTTTGTAATGGACTTAGGAAATGACAGGGCACTGGTTAAGATTTAAGCGCATGGAATAGTGCACTCCCCACTTCCACATATAGACAATGTGATTAAGAATTGGAAATCTTACACTATTTCTCATGAATCACTGGTAATATTTTATGGCCTTCAATGACACATAGGCAAGACAAATAGAAAGTAGCATGGCTGTTAAAAAGGCAATTGTTTTGGCTGAACATGAATTTATTTTCTGTTTATAAATATTTACTGCTAACAAGTTTCTTAGAAAATGGATCACGGCAATTAAGGAAGCACACCTCCACTGATTTCAGTAAGACCTAGATCTGTCTACACTAGCTGATGACTATAAATGTGCTCTTCAGGCCTGATAGGTTACATGTATTAGTGGATGATTTCTAATTTTGGTCAAAATGCATTTTAGTTTTTTGCTATTAGCTGCTCAGAGGGCCATTGCTGCTCACTAGAATAAAGCAAGTACTCCTACACTTGACAGACGGCTTATCAAAATTTGCCAAGTTTTAGCTAGAATGGGTTTAAAAGAATTTCAACGTAGTTGTCTTGCTGAAAAATGGGGTTTAGTCCAAAGTTATTTTAAAAAGGAAAATATCATTGATTGCACTTTAATAAGAAATTTTGAACTAAAGAACTATGGTTTTTCCACAAACCAAATTGAATCCAGTGTTAAATTTGGAAATTTCAGATTTGGTCTTCCTCTCTCTCCTTCCCATTTTGCAATTAAATGTAATAGAATTAATATCTAAATTCCTCCCCCAACCCTTTCCTTTTGTCACTAATTTTTCCCAAGTGGGACAAGTTGTGAGAAACTGGAGAGGAGGAAGGAAAATGTTGTGTCTGATAGGAGAACCCTGAACATTATTCATTTGATTGCATTCTGAGGCAAAAAACTAGAAAGGAGAGAAAAGAAAAATCAATTCCCTCCCCCCACTTTAAACCCTGTAAAATGGAAACAATTCTGAAATGTTTCACAAGTCTGCTTTCCATTTTCAAAAAGCTCTAGTTTAAGGAATCGAAACATTACTTAGTATCAATGATACATGACATGTTTTAGCTACCCTGAATTACTTACACTGAAAGAAGTTGGCTGGTGAACTCTTTTGAGCTTTCCTCCTTACTGACATTCTCATGCTTCAGGATGTAAGTCAATCTGAATGGGTTAGACAGAAATGACTGCTATGGAGAGCTGTCCCATAACTATACCTTGCTCTGAAGCATCTGGTACTGGCCACTGTCCTGGTCTTTGACTAGATGGGTCTCTGACCTGATCCACTACGGCAATTCCTATATTTCCTGCTAGTAAGCTAGAAAATTCAAATAGGATCAGTTGGATGCTGCATTCATGTGATATTCTCAGAAGCACAGTTAATTCTTCGGCAGCGCATACCAATCTCTTTACTGATGGCAGGTTTGGGTTAGGATCCAGTTGGAAAAGAGTCTATACCAGTTAGGGAAACAGTATTTCTTCTTAATGACCTATTTTTATCTCCCATCTTTCTCAGCAGTGGTACTGAATGCTGATAAGTCACTGTATGGCCCAGCTCGATCAGTGTTTTCATATAATTAGTTATTTGAGGTAACAATCTGCCAAAGGTGGGTAATTACTTTCTTGTACCCATACATATTAAGGAAATTGACCATAGCTTACCTTTCAATCAAAGGTATTTTTTCCTTGGGATCATGGGAAGACTCCTTTGATATCAGTGCAGGGAAACTCCATTGAGCCTGCCTGCACCATTAATGGCTTAAGTAGAGGATTTGGGTTTGTAGCACATCCGGTTCTTTTAACACCGCAAACACAAAATGGTGGTGTACTTAAAATGCTGCTGGCAGCTAATGCTTGTTTTAGAAGAAGCCAGTTTATGGCCTTTAAAGGTACAGGATGTCTAAAAGTTTCGACTCTGTCACCTCCAATTGCTACTTGAACACTGAGATTTCATTTGCTCTTGAGATTTATCTGGCACAAGTACAGCACAAGACTGATGTAGAATGTATCAAGTGAGTTATTAGCCCCATATACAACTCTGTCAAGTGTGAGAGCACTTACAAGTATTGCAGATAATGGCCCCGCACACACCTGTTGATGTATCTAACTGAAAAGCAGTACACAAGATTGCAGAGGCAGGATCTTTGTAAGTTAATATGAACACTATTTTTGATCACTGTCTTGCAAATGTCGCTATATTTAGTGACTTCTCTTGCCTCTTCACCATGAAAGGTTACAAATAAAGTTTCCTTACTGTTGAGGCCATTCATTGAAACTCTAACTTTTATTAAACTAGCTCAGACTGTTAAATCAACAATATTCCCTTCGCTACCTGACAGTAAATCTTACCTATTTGGTCCTTTGTACTTACGCTCTCTGTCCCCAAAACAAGTGTTACCCCTGCCAGCACCCCTTTATTTTCCCACCTAAATCCTGTTGAGTCTGCATTTTGTTCAGTGAATTTTTGTAGTGCCAGAAATGATGCTTCATATATGTGGCTGCTAATTACATATGTAGAGCAGAAAGTTGAACTAGCAATAAGAAGAGATCTGGACCTGAACTCCCTGTTTTCATCAATGTACCTTGTAACACTATATTAATATAAGAATCGGTAGAAAGGGACACTGCAACGTTTTCAAAAGCTGAGTGCAACAAAGTGGCATTATTGCATCCTCTTATTCAAACTTGCTGCATTAATACATGGAATTTTACTGTTCTCTTGTTTAAATAGGCCACTGTGTGGAATTGCTCTGTAATAATTTATTAATACAGTTTGTTGGCCTTGTTACTGGGATGTTGACTTATGACTATATTGGTTTAGCTTAAGAGGGAGCTGTCAGGAAAAACGTGCAGGAATTGAAAGAACGGCTCAAGATGAACTAACCCTCAGCCAACACTTGAGGTTTGTTAAGGGAGAGTGACGTGAGTGTTAGCTTTGAAATTTACCTCCTCCACAGCCAACCTGAACATCTAATTTTGTCCAGCAGTGCAAAAGCCTGGGAACACAGAAGAACAAAAGGACATTTGGCAGCTGATAAAGTATCTCTGAGAAGCTGTGTGGGGATTGTTCTTGGGAGAACCAGACTAAAGTGCTGGGTGAGGAAGTTAGGCCTGACTAGGTTACCATCAGGGCACGACAAGCCTTAGATGCATATAGGCTATTGCTTTTAAATCTTCTCTAAATGTTTCGTTCCTATTTTTAAAATAAAACACCACTTTTGTTGTAAGAAGGCTTTGTTGTCCTATTCATATAGCACTGGGTCATAGCCTCCTGAAGGGAAGAACTGCAGGTACCAGAACTCAGACTGGCTGGGTAAGAATGGATGATACATAGGCTACTGTAATACAGGGCTCAGTCTAAAAGTGAGAGAATTGCAGATTTCCACTGGAGGAGAGATAAAGGCGGGGGAAGATTTCCAGCTAGCCCAGTAAGCATGAAAGCGCCTTTCCTGTGGACACATACATAAAGTGTTTGAGCGTTCTCAGTTTCGCATACATAAATACTGAAACAAGAACAGCATGAATCATCTGTCTTTGATAAAAGGACATCAAAGGGGTTTCAAAGCAACATTGGTTTGTCATATTGATATTATAGGACAGCAGGTTTTTATGTAAGGTCTTTTGCAGAAAGGAGACTTAAGCTAAAAGAGCCATCCCGGTATTTCTCTATTAGTCCCTATCTATGTTTATTTCATTTTGATGGTAATGGGAGGTAATGGGTTTCCAACAGGCAGTAGGTTTCCAAGCCCTAGCCCTATCAGCCTTTCATCATATCATTACAATGGTATTGGGTGAATCGTGGGTCACAAGGGAAAAATCTTGATAAAAGATTCACTCTGTTTCATTTCTTCCTTGCTGTATTATTGAGTCATCATCCTTTGAGCTGCTCACTATTTATGATATGCACAAAATACATAATTAATTGTCCAATTCAACACTACTAGCCCTGTGGCCTCTGACAGACTTTCATTTATCAAAATTGTGTTGTTCTTTCTTTGGATTTATGGTGTTGCTTAAGAAATTAATTTGGTCAAATCCCCCCAGAGGCTGAAGGCAGCAAGCCACTCTTTCATTTTCATTGAAGCTATTGTTAGTGGATTTAAAATTTTCTTTTTAAAAAAGAATTAATTTACATACATTAGCAGTTAGCAAATTCTAAAACTAGGAAGCCAGAAAAAAATCATTGTAATGTATTTCTACATCTTTTGAACAAGTGCATCATGCCCACTACCTAACCCCCAATTTGTTATCCCTCCTATCCTGCAAAGGATCTTATCAACATGTTTTCCAGTCCTTTTCACTCCAACAGTGTTTCGAGCCTTGTCTGCTCCTTTGTCCACCTCTCAATCACCTCTGTGCCTTTTACCACACAGCCCTGTACGTACAGTACAACCTCTCAGAACTCAACTGCAAGGCCCCTCCTTTCCACATTTGAGTCCCTCATAAATGCCTACACTTTGAGCTGGGGGGTGTAATTCCCAGTTTGATGAGATATACCCTCACTACCTCTGAATGTGCTATTATCCTAAACATAGTATAGCTGGAATGGCACGAGGAGCTAGCTGTCCCAGGTACATACCTGTCCGGGATGCTAGGCATGTACTCAGGTGGCTAGCCTCTCCTGTCGTTTGCCCCACTGCAGTTACACACTATTTTAAGTACATGTGGGGAATGTCTCCTGAAGCTGGGAATCACACCCCTAGCTCAAAGTTTAGATATACCCCAGGCCCACTTGTTATGCAAGTCAACTTAATTTGATATTTGCACATAAGTACCTGTTGTTTCCCTTCCTCCTGCCTCTGTCTACTTGTCTGTCTGTCCTTGGATAGCAAGCTCCTCAGAGCCAGGACCAGCCCTCTTGGGTATTTGGAAAGCACTTAGTACATCATAGGTGTTACTGTAAACAAAATAGTAAGTAATAATAACTGATATATTGGAGGGGTTGATTTGACAAAAGTCAAAGTTGGATTTTAAGCTTTGGAAGGCAGAATAAAAGGAAAGGTGGATGAAAAAGCTTTGGGTACTTAGTACTGAAAACTACTGCCCACACCACGAAGTCTCACTAAGCTGAATGGTGTTAGAGTTTGTAGTACCAGACATCATACTGTGAATAGTACAGAGCAGAGAGATAGTTTTAATATATGGAACACAACACATAAAAGGATGTACTTTCCACTGATAGTTCCTAGAGCACTGGCTATCAATGGAAAGTACATCCTATGTGTTGTAACAGTTGAAATATTATGTCATGTGAGGAATGGAAAATAGCATGAGATTATCTAAATTTGATTTTTTGTATTTATTCTATAAACAGCCAACATGAAGCAGTTCTTACAAATTTTGTGGTGGTAATGAAAAATGCTGCAAATATCACATTGTTAACAGCTGTGTTTACACAAGGTAGGAGAGGGGGTCAGGGAGGTTCCTTTTTAAAGAACTAGGGGGGCTTTGGCAGTTCAGAAGACTAGATCTCTTTCTGTACATGGGGAGGAGGGGCCAGGTAAGTTTATTATTTGGGGGATAGAATGGATCAAAAGCCAAGCGTATAGGAAGGCACATGAGACTACAAAACAATAGAAAACAGAGGTGTACAGAGATCAATTACAGCTGTGGCAATCGTTCAAATGTTTCTTCTTATATTCAGTTCAATAAAATCAATGATTCCCCTTTAACTGTGTTCATGATCCTTCTGATAATTGCTTTCCTTGTATATTCTCATGAAATCAACCCCAATCAGACTTTGAATTTCATATATCAAATAGTTCCAAATGCTCTAGAGACCATGAACTATGTGTTGCAATAGTAAATATTAACTAATCAATAAATTTTAGAAAATGGTATGCCCCTTTCAGACAGACAATAGAAAGCAATTACATTTGCTCCAGCTGATTCTCCTGGATCTAATGAATGCTAAAGTTTCTTAACATCTGGTACTTTGTATCAGAACCCAAGCGTCCGGGACACATTAGGGACATATTTGTCAATAAAGATGTTTAGAAAGCAGTAAATCTTAAGGGAAAGTGTGTGGTTACAGCTGATAGTGGGATTATAGTTAGCCAATCCAATCCAAAGGAAAAAGGAGCCTGTACTGACTGTGAGATGTCAACTTTTACTTTATTAGGTTGTCAGAGTGGCAAAGAGGTATTTCATGTGTAAATGATATGCTTGGTTTTTTTTTTTTCTAAGTGGCCAATTGCATATTTGAACTTCAGAGACATCTACTTGTGTTTTTTGTCTTGGGCAGCTACTGAAAGCTGAACGGAGTAGGTAGTTGAAAGAGATGCAACAGAAAAGCAAGAGAGAGTTCCTGGGGAGAAGGAGCACTGATTACTGCCGAGCTCACTGCAGGAAGGGTTGTAGTGTGCTGACTATCTGCTAAAGGTACATTTCTCTCTGCTGTAAATCCGACCATCAGCCTTGATACAGCCAATGCAAACTGATATTCCCCACAGGTAGTATAATATTAACTGAAGCATACTGTACTGCCCTATTAAACAGTTCTTTGTTGTTTTGTTCTATGGTTTATATATTTAAATGGCAGTCAAAGCAGAATCCTAATATAAGAATCTGTACATATCCTTATGAGGCAGGACACAGAGTAGCGCCAGTAAGGGCTCAGTTCTGCTTCCACTGAAGCTAATGACAAACTAGATTCAGGGGGAACAATAGGATGTATCCCCCAAAACTTCCATATAACTATGACCGTGCGATCTACTTATCTCCCAAGGGCCTTGTAATGAGATACTGGAGGCTACCCACTGGTGAGTGTGACAACATTGGGGGATTAATTTGACCCGTTCTGACACGCTCTTCCTTCACTCTGACGGAGTCACGGTGCTTTCTCTTTGTGGTTTGGCTCTTTCTCTTCATGATTTGGCCATCCAGCAAGGCCACTATACAGTTCTCTCCTTCTGGGAAGAAAAGTCTCCCTGGACCAGCTGTCTGGGTGTCATTCCAGGCATTTTTCTTATCCAAGATTGTGCCACTTTCCTAGTGGCTAGCAGGGGAATCCAGGTGTCCACTACTCTGGATTCCAGCCCAGGAACCCTACATCAGCAGCCAAGGTCTGCACAGTCTCAACACTGGCTCCTGTTTCCCTGGGCTTCTTCCTATTCTGCCCTCTTCTGGCTGTCTTCTCCACCACCTCTCTGGGTAAACCCTTTCCCTCAGGGTCAGGATCCCAGGACTTCTGCTCCTTCCCTGGGTTTCCTTCTTCTCCTCAGTAAGCCCAGAGAAGGACGGAAGCCCCCTTCTGCTCTCCCTTTCTGGCTTTATACAAGCCCTGCCTACTCCTGCCCACATGGGCTCCATCTTCAAGTAGTGCTTATCAGTCAAGCCCAAGTTTCCCTCCGGTGCAGCCTGTTAGGTTAGTTAGCCCCTTATGAGACATCTTCACCCCACACCATCCCAAACAGATTAATGACCCATCACAGACCTGTTCTAATATTCCAGCCCCTGGTTACTTTCAAACAGGCACCATTAAAAAAAATAAATCAGCCTGCCTGAGAAATAGTTTCTCCTTTCTCCCCCTCCTTTGCCAATTTTATCCCCAAATTACATTTGCCTGAAGCCCAGGACAGACAAGATTCTCTCATTTCCTACATTGTACAGGAAGTGTTTTCTTCCAAAATGTAGATCTGATGTTATATTCCTTCCAAGTATCACTTTCTCAGCAAGCTGAAGCTTTGTGATTCTAACCTCACATGACATCATCAGAGTGGTAGCCATGCTGTAAAACTGTAACATACAATAGTAGTTCAGAATAGTTAATATTGTGTTGCATTCACAAGAGAGAATTGTGTGCAAAAAAGGAGTCCAAGAAATGGTTCTTTCATATATTCAGTAAAAAAATATTTGACTGTGTGCCAGTTGGCTTTAACAACGGAAGGGCATCAATAGAGACTGAAGGTCCTTACAAGGTTTTATTTGCATTATGACAGTATGATTGCTCTTATCCATTTATCATGGCCCTTGTCGGACCTCTGCAGGAATGAGATAGGGCTCAACCGATGTCCATATAAAACATTGCTCTGGAACTGAGGACACTGTGTTCTCATAATGACAGTACTTGAGAGATAATGTTGATGAAGCCTAACATGGTTGTGCCATGGAGAACATTGCACTATAGATGGGGAATTTAAGGTGAACAAGTGTTTTTGGAAAAATAAGCCAATTAAGAACTGCTTGAACCTGAAACTATTAGCAAATTACGCAGATTCCAAATTAACAGAACCTGGGCCAGAAGGTGATGGTCCTTTACATGGCCATATTATTGTGGCCCTCCTACATTAGCAATTTCTGTGCTCTGGAAAACATAAGGATGGGTTATTCCTGCTCCATGCCCTTACACCAACTGGACAAGGTGGCTGGAAAAGGAGGAGTTAAGGTCATGAATCTGGCCACCTTCCTTACTAGCTCACAGAATGGGACCAGTACACCAGAGGGAACAATCTTTGCCAGCCAATTCACAAGTGCAAAGCATGCAATCCCCGTGTTCACAGACTATCTGGTACAATTTCCTCAGTACTTCTCCATACAACACCGCCCCCTAAATCAGGACTGTGGCGTAAAAGCTGTGCTCTACCTCTAGTTTATAGATTTTTTTTCCAATTTTAATAACATATTTAAAAGGAAAAACATGAAAGGATTTTTACCTTTCAAGGTCCAATTCCAAGCTTGTGTTTTATCTTTGGTTGCACATAGCGTTCCTAGCACCTAAAGTAGAGCAGGATGCTGAATTCCACTGCACTGCTATCACCAGCTAGAGGGGTCAACAGCTCTTCAACAGAAACCTAAATGGAGATTTCATTCCAAATTCTGTTTCCATTTAAGCTGATGATACTTTTGGCAATAAACTCAGTGGTTGAAGAGGTACTTAGCAGGAAAGTAGCTAATTTTGGAAGATGTTATGCATATTCTTCCAAAATGCTCAAGAACTTTAGCTTCTAGCAGGCAAATTTTGCTATTGATCTAATCAATAAGAGCTCTCATCAGAGCCAATGGACCTTTGTTCCACTAAAGACAACAGAATTTTGGTCACTGATTTGAGTAGGAGCAGAGTTCTAATTACCTCACAGGTTTGAACACTAAGGGTGTGATCCAAAACCTACTGAAACATATGGGATCTTTTCCCACTGACTTTAATGGACTTTGGATCAGGCCCTGTTGGAGAGAAGTGATTTTTCCACTATGTATTTTGTTAAAGAGTGGCACAGCTAGAGTACACTATAACCTTGCACTTCTACCAGGCTGATAGAGGACTTTAGGATCCTCAAACTCATTTTTATTACATCCTTAATACAGAAGTGACTATCTGAAAGTAATTGCCAAATTTGTCTTGTTGGTGCAAATACAAATGACAAGGACCGACTCATGCCAGCTGCCATAGAAGTGGTGAAATTTTCAAAGTTTAAGTTTCATTTGCATTATTCAGAAGCCTTTCAATATATTCACATTTCCACATTTGAATAGACCTCTGTTTACCAAAGCAATGAAATAAACATTTGGTTTAAAAATGCAGTTCTCACTTGATTTATTGTATTCATTAAGTTTTGTCTGCCTCAACAACAAAGCCAGCACACATCGTTATTGTTTTTCTCTGTTGGTAGAATTCAACCACTGTCAATTCATCTGAAATTGAATAAGTTTACTCAAATTGGTCTGTAAACCTGTGTAACCTTCCTATGTAATTTAGGAAGTTGTCTACCCGGCTATGCAGAGAAGGTGGATTTTTTATGAATTATATTGTTTAACCTACTAAAACCAATTCAGATTAAAAAGGCAAACAATGAGAAGTTATTTGTCTTATTTAACATTATCCTTAATGTTCATTGACGGGGAATACATGCTCTATCTGTAATGTTCTATAATGCCTAAAATATGGTAAACACAACTCAGAACATCATATTGACTGCTTTTCACATTTTTCCCCACTTGCGCATTTACGTTTGGGTACCCCTCTATTTTCAGAAGAAAACAGACAAAGTTTAAGGTTCTTTGGGGCCTGTGTTGCTGTTTTCTTGTATTTTTACTAACTGTTTTGTTTTTAAACTGTGAAAGTTAGTCACCCCCAAAATAACAAAAATATATATACCTTAAGCAGTCCATCCCCAACTTTGTGGCAAATTAACAGTCCATGAAATTAGAGTGGATGCCTCTGATTTTAAAGCAGAAGGCCCAAGAATCTAGACTTGATGTCCAGATTAATGAGATTTTCAGCTAGTAATTACTATGTCTGTGGAGTCAGACTGGCACCAGCTGTTGGGTGAGAGTATGTGAACATGTAAGTTTGCCTTCCAATGGGTGGACTACATTGAGTATCTGATACTCTGATTAATGCAGTTACTCCTTTCGCTTATAAAGCACAGAGCTTGCGTTTGGTGTTGAACGTCTCAGGGTCTGTCATTGCTGAGAACCATGATGTCTATATGCTATCTGGCCATGGATTCATTACAACAGTAGGAACCTAAGGACTAGCCATTTTCATTCTGTGGAAACTGACAAGAGTACTCGAGGAATGGACCTGAAAAGACTCAGAGCTATACAACTCAAGAGACCTGAAAAGCTAGCTGTGTGCAGCAGAATATTGAAGTCCTGGGGAACAGACAAAAAGGATAGCAGACAAGCTGAGCAGAGCACTGGAGAAAATGTGAAGCCTGCGAGGATTTTTCTAAATCAGAATATATTGCTGGCCAGGCCAGCAGCTAATATGCAGAAAAGAACCAAAACAAGACAGGGACTTGTGAGAGGAGAAAAGGTAGGGGGAAATAGTTCTGAAGTATCCTTTCCATCCCAGGACTGATTTTTTTCTATAGAAGAGTGTCCTGTGGGAATGGAGAGAGACAGCCATTCTTTATTCTGTATATCCTTATATATGGAGAAACAAATATTCTTTCCTATAACAAAGTTAAACTGCTGGGAAACTGAGTTAGTAAAAAAATGGGGCTGGGGAGAGAGCGGGGAGATAGACCAAGTAATAATAATATTAAAAAAAAAGTAGACCCTAGTAAGTTTAACCTTCAGAAATCTCTATCTGGTTTAGAGCAGGATAGACTTTCAACTAAAAAGTAAGTTAAGGGAAGTTACTTTTCATGGTGTGGAAGCAGAATTAAAAGCAGGGTAAATGTTTTAGTCAATTTAAGGGTAGAATGAAAGGTAGCCCTAACCCTAACCCTAACAATGCAAAAGTTGTAAGAGGTGCTGTTTCTCGCCTCGCTTCTCTGCCTCACTTTTAGTTGATAAAGATGGAATGCTGAATTAAGCAGAAACCTTGCGATAAAGTAGTGTCTGAAGGGAGTTTGTATAAACAAAGGATAACCGTTAGTCATTGATATATGTAATGGGAAGGTATAAATACTTGTCTTATACTGCTTGTGGGGAGAAGATCTGCCTAAGGTCAGGGGGGCCTCCTGTCCGACTGTAGTCTTCCCTTGCAATTGCTTGTAATAAACTGTCTCTGTCTTGTTGCTAACAAACTCAGAGTGAAGACTTGTTTTCTTCCACAATGGTGAAATATACTATAGAAAAACAAAGTATAGAGGATTTGGATTTTTGTTTCTATAAGCCATTCTGCCTGTGCACTATATGTAGAACATATGTATTAGGTTTGGTTTTGGTGAGGTAGAGGGCTCCATTTTGGATGAGTTTTAAGAGTGTAGTGCTTGAAGTTCGTGTTGCTAAAAGTTCTGGAGAAATCAGCTACAAATTGGGAAATAAAAGCTGGCCTCAGATAATTAAATAAAAACAAATGAGAACACTGGGAATTTTAAAGGGTAGAAACCTGACCTTCATTAATTGTATGCTGATGACAAACCGAAAGGTGGAAATTTTTTTTTAACCAGCTGTTTGTTCTAATACCATTCAACTATTAAAGAAAGGTTGCCCCCTGAATATTTAACAAATGAGAATAGATAAAGAATATTAAAGATGCACTACACCCTTCTTCTCTGGCAAACAGAAGTCTCAAAGCTCACAAGATGGCTGCCATTTGTTCAAGAGGTTCAATTTTTTTATTGCAAGCATGAATGCACACATTAGACTACAGGGGAAAAAGAACATCCTCAAAAACAATCTTAGGACCTAGCAGAGAATTCAAAACTTCACAAGCACAAGGAAATTCGAGATTTAGAACACCTCTTATAAATCAGAACCACATATCCACATGCTGATGGATAATTCTGAAAGAGTTCAGAGTAGGGACTCAGATTCAGTATCGAAAAGTTCTGAAGAGATATGAATTATCCAGGCCTCTAGAATCTTCAAAAAAACTGTCTGGCAATGGCATAAGAAAAGGTTTTATTTCAAGTTTATGCAAGTGAGGGTTTGGAGGAGAGAGCTCTGATAGGGATTGCCTTCAATTAAGCTTAACGTGGGGATGAGAAGGAGGAATAATATGGGAAGTAAAGGAAGGGTGGCCTAATGGGACACTACCATTTGAAGCTTTACAAGAAGCCTCTCTATGTGACAGATCCAAAGCCCACTAAAGTCAAAGGATGTCTTTCCATTGACTTTAGTGCACATTGGGTCAGGCCAATCTGTATTCCAGACAAGCATTACATTAAGTTGAAGCTGGTTGGCTTCCAATGAACCCTGTTTTTTCCAATGAACCCTGTTTTGTCAGAAAATGCCCACTAGCTGAACCCAAAATGTTTAGCAGAAATATATTGGATTTGATGAGCTTCTGATGGAACCCTGCCTGCCAGAAGTCTGCCTTGTTTCCTGCCAGCACAACTGCTGGGGAATCCAGGCCTCAATGTCTGCAGCTCTGGGCAAGCCCTGGCAGGCTGGGAACCCCAGGGTTTCCAGGCTCCCTGATACAGAGGAGGAAAACCTGGAAACCCTGGCCCTAACTTGGGGCTCAGCCTCTGGCTTTGCAGATAGGAGTCTAGATCCATGGGAGATTCCAGGGCTTTCAGGTCTTCTAGGCTTCCTGCTCCACAAGGGTACTCCTCCTGCTGCCCCCAAATCCCCAAGAGCAGATGATTTCTTTGCCATTGAAAATTTCAGCTTTTCTGAACTGTAACAAACTTTTCAAAAAAGTTGCAATTACCTTTGAACAAAAACTCCCTCTTTTCAGCCAGCTCTACATACCAATAAGTTAGAGTGAAGTAAATTACAGAGATGTTGTTGGAAAATTCAGTTATTGGGATAGTTACGTTTTATAACATATGGTTAAGAAGAAATCCAAATATGTTAAGGGCACCAAGAGTATCTTAATTCTACACTGTAGTAACATCTGGGGGTGGGGAGAGTGGAATAAAACTAATACTTAAAAACACTTTAAAAAAAATAAAACTGGGTTCACAAATACTGAAATGTCTGAATGGGTTTTGCATGGTGCCACTACAGAATACAATGAAGGTTTCTGCTGAAGGAGAAACTTTCAGCTGTGGAAATAACAGGGGGAAATTACCTTTGATCCCATATAATGAATATCATGTACTCAAGATTTCAGTGAGATTTAACTACATGTGAAGTTTGAAGAGTCTGTGACAGGGCAGAGATGAGATTGTTTGGATGCCTTAACCATTCATTTCTAGACCTTAAACTTAAAAAAAAAAAGTGTTAACCATAACCATAAGCTTCCTTGGTTTACCATGCTTGTTTCTTGGATAATTACAATGCACCTGTAATTTAGTTTACTATAAATACGTGTACCATTGGTCATTCAATTAAAAAACAAAACAAAACAAACCTCATCAATAACCATATTGCTTACAAAAGTAGGGGCTACATGTTTCTCTCCCATGGAAATCTCTTAAGAAAAAAAATGCACTTAATAAGCCAAAAACCTAAGCTAATTAAGTTTCATTGCGTTGTGAGTTTGAAGACTTTCAGAACGGTCAGGGGAACTCATTCCAACTAGACAGAGCTGAGGACTTCAGTGGAGGGAGCCAGCCCCACTTTGTGGCCTCCTACTGTTGCAACGGCACCCTAACTTGCTCAGAGATGGAAATAAAACTGGCATTATATCCCACTCAAAAATCCACAGAGTGGCTATTCTCAAGCCACAAATAAATCTCAAGAAAGGTACAATAGCAACCCCTCTGGAACATTGCTCAGCATTTTTATTTTATTTTTTTTAAATGGCCACATCGTCTGGTATGGATGACTTGTGGATGGCACAAAAATTGCCTCCTTTATTCTTGTTTTCCCCCAAAGAAGATGAGACAAGGCTGAGGATTTAGCCTTTTATTTCTAAATATGTTTTACTTGCAATCTCGTAGACTCATAGACTCATAGACTTTAAGGTCAGAAGGGACCATTATGATCATCTGGTCTGACCCCCTGCATGATGCAGGCCGCAAGACCCTTCCCTGGACTCTGCCGTTGAAGTCCCCAATCCTGTGTTTTAGTGACTTCAATCGGCTGAGACCCAAATCTGTGGTTTAAGAAGCTCATACAGTGAAATATATTTCTTGAATAGGCTTAAATATAACTACTGCAATTTCTAACTTAAGTCAACTTCATCTAGTTCTAGGACGAACCTCTGCCTAGGAAGTTAGGACAGTCTTGAAGATGACTGGAGGAGTGAGAGAACTGCTGATGATACATTGAATGATGTAGACGATAAGAGAGTTCAGCCAGCTTGGACCAATGAACCAAGGGATCCAAGTGCATTAAATGCACTCAGATGTATATTAGTATAATCTAGATGTGTTTTAATTGGAATGTAAATTCATGTTCCATTATGTGACTAAACAGAGTTTAATCTTAAATGGTGTCTTGATTTGATTGGATAGATTTGAAAGTCAAACATACCTTTAGTCTCAGCACATTTTTCATTGGTAAACCAATGCTTCAGTATCTTTTCTTTGTATTTGCCTTTTTGCCAAGTGTATTTCACATCACTATAAACTCAGGTTTAGCTGTCAGTGAGACTAAAATGCTGAAGTTTTTATATATCTGTCATCATCAAGTGTCATTCGTCCACTATTAGCACATAATGGTATTCTAAGTTATTCATATGAGGAAATAACTGAGGTAACCGTGTGGTAGTGTAAGTAAGTGTTAACATTTAGTAGAAATAACTATGTTCCTGCAGGTATTCTATACATAATGATAATATTCATGGTGCCGGACAGGAGTACTCAGTATTCCTGTAGCTGGAATGACTGGCTGATGTATCATATAAAAACATATACATACATCCATCATATAGGATGGACATAGCATTTAACTATTAGAGTATCATAGCAAATATTTTTACCACCCTGCAAGAATATTTTCTATCTGTAATCGGGTCAAAAAGTCAAGATCTTGAAATTTTTTCAACCCCAAATCGGAAAACTATTTGATTTTGGTCAAAATATTTCAATTTGACCACTTTTATTTTTTAAAAAAGTAATTTCAAACTGTAAAACCAGAATATTTTGAAAATGTGAAAATGGATGTTTTGACAAAATTCTGAACTTTAAAAAACACCAAAAAACTTTCAAGTTGAGAAATTTGTTGAAACGGATTTTTTCCTTTGAGACATTTTGTCTTAGACAAATTGGCATTTTTGAAGAATGCTCTACCTGTAAAGGGTTAAAAATCTCACTGCTATGCATAGGTAAAAGGAAGTGAGTGAGCACGTGGCCAAAAGAGCCAATGGGAAAGCTAAAACTTTTTTAAATTGAAACAGACTCCCCTTTGGTCTGTCTGTTGTGGTTCTCCAGGGGAGAGGACAAGACAACAGCTATGCTGTAAGAAGTTTGGGGCCAGGTATGAAAAATCCTTGATATCATATCTAAAAACTACTAATTTGAAACCCCAGATATGTAAGTAGATCAGGAAATGTCTAGGAAGACGCAATTAGTTTTATCTCTTTTTATTTCTTTATAGTTTGTGGACTCCTCTGGGCTAACCCCAGGTACTTTTGTTTTGGTTGTAACCTTAAAGCTGGACCTCAAGAAAGCTACTCTTGGTGCTTAATTCTTGTAGGTTTTATTTTTAAAATCTATCAATAGCCTGAGTTCCCAAATGTATTTTTTATTAATACAATTTACCTTTTTTAAGAACAGAAATGAATTTTTTGTGTCTTAAGAGGTTCGTGCACACGTTATTTAATTAGCTGGTGGCAACAGCTAATTTCCCTCCTTTTTTTTTTCTTTTCTTTCTCAGCTCTTCCCTGGGGTGGTGTGTGTGTGGTGTGTGTGTGTGTGTGTATGTGAAAGGGCTTGAGGGTACCCCAGAGGAAGGAATTCCCAAGTGTGCCTTCCTGGGCTCTGAAAGGGGTCCTGCACTTGAGTGGTGGCAGTATCTACCAATCCAAGGTAAAATAAAAAACTCTTACCTGGGGAGTTTAATACAAGCCTGAAGTGGCCAGTATTAATTTTTAGAATCCTTGCAGGCCCTCACATTCTGCACCACATCAGTTTCACTTGTTCAAAGATCCTCTACACCCACAGAGGAATAGTCAAGATTTGCCTCTTCATGAGGAGGAAGATCCAGCCTGAGTTTTTAAAGCCTCTAAAGGCTTTATTTTCCTTTGCACAACCATATTTAAATAGTGAGTCTGATACCCCTCTCTTGGAAGTCGGTGACAAAAGTTCAGTGTTAGTCAATGGTAGCAGGACTGGGCATACTATGTACATTCGCCTTTCTTGGCAACACTGAAGCAGTGTGTTTCTCAAACTGTGGGTCAGGACCCCAAAGTGGGTCGTGACCCCTTTTTAATGGGGTCACTAGGGTTGGTGTTAGACTTGCTGGGGCCTGGGGCTGAAGCCCAAGTCCCACCGCCAAGGGCCGAAGTAGGGTGGCCCTACTCAGGTTACAGGTCCCCAACTGGGGCTGAAGCCCATGGGCTTTGGCTTTGGCTCCCCTGCCCAGGGTGGTATGCCTGAGGCTTACGCTCTGGCTCTTCCACCTGGGGCTGCGGGACTCAGGTGGGCTCAGGCTTTGGTCCCCCCTCCTGGGGTCGTGTAGTAATTTTTGTTGTCAGAAGGGGGTCGTGGTGCAATGTAGTTTTAAGATGTTACAGCAGGGGTTCTCAACTTTGGCTGGGAAGAGCTAGGAAAGAGTAAGACAATATTAGTTAGCAATGATAAGCAGTGGTGTCAAGGATTTACCTGTTCAAAGCCCTTGATCAAGATAGCAGAAAACAGCAGTTTGGGGCCCAGTCTTCCAGAAGCTGAACATCCTCTGCTGAACGCCTTCAACTTCCATTGACTAGACCAGGCCGAGGCAAACTAATGGCCCAATCCTGGATGCCATACTGAAGCTTAGTGAGATTGTTTAATAAATTACTTACAATACTTCACACTTACGTCTTCCACATGACAATCTCAAGCATTAGTGTAATGAGCTTTGCACCACTCTTTATCTGAATGAATTTACCAATATCTAATTTCTATAGCCAATAGTTACTTTGAAATGTCCTTCTAAACATGGACCAAGTTCAATTCTGCCATCATTCCATTGACTTTAATGGAGCGACATCAGGGATACATGTGAGGACAGCATTTTTAGTGATGATTCAAATTCCAATTAGAATATTCTTCAGTGCTAATGTTACAGACTGAAAGAGTTGGACCCAGTTCCTAACATGCCCAACTCTGAGAGGTTCAGAATAGAGATACAAACCATCATTCTGAGGGGAAGAGTGAAATCCAGCTCCCACACCCTAAGTGTTGCAAGCTTTAATTCTTATTAGATTGAAAGCTCTTTGGGGCAGGGAATATCTCCTTATCTGCATTGCACTGAACACTTCAGCTGCTCAGTAAATAATAATTCATGTTCCTTCTTCAGAGTAACACACTCAGCAAAACAACAACAAACCCCCATCCCCTAAAAATTGAGAAATAAAACCCTTACCTAAGAAGCATCCTGGAAGTCTAGGGGAGAAAAAAAAAAAGCCCACATACAAATATGGAATAGTAAAAAGGCAATCCAGAGAGAGACTGATATATCTGATTAAGACCTCCTGAAAACCAACACAGACAGTGAGATGAATAATAAAATATTCAGAAGGAAAGAGCTTAAGCAAATTATTTCTATTTATGGCAACAGGGATGTGTTATGAGATATAAAGTCAGAAAAATCCTGGCATATGGGATGAAGCAATTAGATGCTGACAGATTTATTCTTGCCATTTACAAACAGAATGGGAATGTTACTTCTAAACCCAAATAAACTGTGCAGTTTTTTACTCCTGTCTAAATGACAGATGTTTATAAATCATATTTTAGGGTGCCACTCACTGGAGTATGATTTAAATAGGAACCAATATCCTTAACACATGAGAAAAAAAGAGTGAGGAATCAATGGAAATTAACTGTTATGACTCAGATCATCAGGTAGTATAACTGGCATAGCTCTATTGACTTCAATGGAGCTATGCTGATTTAGACCCTCTGAGATTTGATCCTTATTTTCTTGCTGCCTTTGATAAAACAGGGCTTTAAAAAAATGCAGGATGTGCAATATCTATGAACAACTCTTATCTAATGTACAAACAGGCTGACCGCAAGCAAACTAAATCTGTTGTTCCTTCATCTGAAGAAAACTTGTGCAATTTGATACAGAAGTCTCGTCTCTTTGTAAATTTGTTCCCAAACCACCATTTGAACTATACATTATTTTCAGTATTTCTTTCAAACACCCAGACAAAGGAAATATTTGTGATTACTGGTACTGGTAAATTTTTAAAATCTAGCCTCTTGAATGGCAAAAATCCTCATATTGAATTAGAAAGAAATTGGTTAAACTGAAGCTGTAGAGCCATTCTAAGTTTATTTTTCAAATAAAACCCCTTCCATTTTCTAAATAAATACCCAATTGTTTGTGAGTAGGAAGCACCTATTTAACAATGGCAGCTTTAGACCAGTAATTAATTATGATTATAAGGTAATGTTGAGGTGCCAACATTATTCTGCCACCTGAAAATCTAGGATTGGGAGATTGCCCAAAATCCCAACCAACAAGCCAAATTGTGCAAGTGCGGCACAGTTTCTGAAGGATTGTATTGGACAATAGAAGCTTGGTCGATGGCACTGCCAGAACTAATATTGGGTTCTAGTGGGAACTCACTGAATAGTTATCACCAATTATGTGGGGACCAGAGGCTCAGTGCTGCTTCCATTGAAGACAATAGTTCAATTAACATCGATTTCAAGTGGTGAAGGACCAATGGTATCTTTTCAAAGAAACACTTAAAATGAAGTCCTCTTACTGTACATAACTAAAAAGTGTTCTATAAAAATTGACATGTTTTTTAAATCATAAAAATACCTTATTTCTATCATGGTAATTTTAAATTTTAGTCCATGATATATGTACACTTGCTGCTTTTAATCCAGTCACTGCTGCTAATTAGGGAACTGTAGTTTCTTCACCCTGTACTGCAACAAAATCTACCATATAGGAAGCCTAGGGAAACTCCAGAATAAAAGTTTAGTAGCACAGTTCAGAAAGTCAGAGGAAAGACAGTCTCATGGTTAAGGCACAGGAATGGCACTTGAGAATTCCTGGCTCTACCACCGGCTTCCTGTGCTACGTCACTTACTCGCTCCATGCCTCAGTTTCCCATCTGTAAAATGGGGATAGTAATAATTTCTCCCAGCCTTTATCCATCTTGTTGGTTTATAATGTGAGCTCTTTGGGCCAGGGGCTACCCACCTTTCAAATGTATCTGAACAGTAATGTATAACAGCGTAGAGAACATGATCCTGAAGAGTGCCGATTACCCCTCAATTCCCAGGGACTTCAAGGAGAGCAGAAAACACGTATTGCTTACAAGAACTTAAGAGAAGAATATTTTCAAGTTATTCTTGTACGTATCTGCCATCACTAAATAAGTTTTGTCCTTTTTATACACTGAACATCCAGTTCATCACACAGCAAATACAGCCCAAACTACATGCAGTAATCCATACAGGCGGAGATTTGAGATCTCTTCTGAAATTATAAAGTATTAGTAGCTAGAGTTGAAAAATGGAATGCCATTCCTGTGGGAAATGCAAATTTCAAAGCTTGGCTTCATCCTGAATTGGTATACACACAAAACAACCTCAAAACTTTTTCCAAGATGAAATATTCTGAAAACTTTTCATTTCAATAAAGTCAAAAAGTTATTTAGATTTGACTTTTAGATTATACATTTTAATCTACATAAATCAAAATTATAAGGTGAAAGTGAAATGTTTTGACCTTATCAAAACAATTAAATAATGTCCTGCCAAAGTTTATGTGAACTCAATATCTTCCTGTGAAAAGTTTACATTTCATGGAATCAACATTTATTGACGGAAGACTGTTTTGATCAGCTCTGCTGCAAATTCCCTCCCCATTTAAAAAAAAAAATCCTGCCACTACCATCATTACCTCGGCTTAAAAATTGTGAGGGTTTTCTTTTTTAAATCACTTCAGTCTTTGCTTTCTGTGCCTGTAGGGTACACTACCTTCATGGTGCCCATTGCCTTTAATGAGAATTCTTCCTGAGTAAGGAGTTCAGGACTGGAACCAAGAACATTCGTTTAAAAAACAGTAAGTGCACTGATGGAAAATACTTTGCCTATCTGAAATGATACCTCATTATCCTTCAATTCTCATAGTTTATTGCCTTCTAATGGTACTTTTGAACAGATTTTTAGTGAATGCCATATAATTAGTTTATGTAATAATTAAGATGGTGCTAGATCTTGAGCTAATGTTAGTCAGACTAGCTCAAAGAAACAGTGTCAGTTTACTCCATATTAAGCTGAAATCACATATACTCTAGCTCAGGGGTGGGCAAACCTTTTGGCCTGTGGGCCACATCGGGGTATGGAAATTGTATGGCGGGCTATGAATGCTCATAAAATTGGGGGTAGAGGTGTGGGAGGGGGTGCGGGCTCTGGGGTGGGTCCAGAAATAAGGAGTTCAGGGTGCGGGACGGGGCTCCGTATTGGGGTGAGGGCTCTGGGGTGGGGCTGGGGATGAGGGTTTGGGGTGCAGGAAGGTGCTCCAGGTTGGGACCAATGGGTTCGGAGGATGAGAGGGGGATCAGGGATTGGGCAGGCTGTTAGGGAACAGGGGGGGTGAGGATTCTGGTTGGGGGTGCAGGCTCTGAGGTGGGGCTGGAGATGAAGGGCTTGGAGTACAAGAGGGGGCTCTGGGCTGGGGTTGAGGAGTTCAGAGGGCGGGAGGAGGATCAGGGCTGTGGCAGGGGATTGGGGCACGGGAGGGCGCTCAGGGGTGCATGCTCCGGGCAGCGCTTACAGCAAGCTGCTCCTGGAAGCATGTCCCTCCTCTGGTTCCAAGGCGTGGCCAGGCGGCTCTATGCATTGCCTGTCCGCAGGTGACACCCCTGCAGCTTCCATTCGCTGGGAACTGTGGCCAATGGGAGCTGCGCGGGTGGCGCCTGCTGACGGGGCAGCGCCTGTGGATAGGGCAGTGCACAGAGCTGCCTGGTCACGCCTCCACATACTACATAGGAGCTGGAGGGGGGTTGAGCCAGACGTGGGGTCAAGGTGGCTGCTTCCTGGGAGCCGCGTGGAGCGGGGCAAGCCCCTGACCCAGCTCCTCATCTGGAGCGGGGAAAACCCCCAACCCTGCTCCCTGGCGGGCGCTGAGGGCCAGATTAAATGGTATGATGGGCCGGATCTGGCCTGCGGGCTATAGTTTGCCCACCCCTGGTGTAAGTGAAACCATGCAAACACAGTTTTTGATATACTTGGTTACAGTCTCCACTTCTTGCAATAGTCACCTATCACAGCTATATCACTTTTCAAATTCTCTTCAGCCTTTCAGAAATCATGGTCCCTTCAGGCTGAGCAGATATTTTTGGTGCACATAAATCGCACGGAGCTGATGTTTGATGTATCACCATCAGACAGAAGAGAGTTCCAAGCCCTGGAGTGACATTGTTGAGCAGACTGATTTGCTGTGCCTCCTGTGGGGATTATATGCCTGATCTGGGAGTCACGTGACCAGTTCCTGGATTGTGCATTGGCTGGAGTCTAGCACTTTTCATCCCACAGTGTGTGAAGGTCTTGTAGAAAGCTCTAATAATTTACGCTCTGTCTACATGGGAAAGTTTTATCAATTATACTAGTATAATTACATAGGTATAGCCCCCTGTGAGGACACTCTTGCTATAAGCATGTTTTTATTTCTGTTTACCTTAAACCTTTGCCCCAAAACCATAAGCGAATTCAAAAGTCTCTTACCAGAATAAGAAAGTCCACTGTTATAAACTGATTTAAATTCACACCTGAGACAATACCAAAAAAAATAATTTCCAGTGTAAGCAAGACCTTGTAGAAGTGAAAAATTGCAACTTAGCAAAGCAAAAGATATTGACAAGGTGCAAGACTTTAAAGGTTTCCCATACTCAGTTAGAAATGCCATTCCAGCATATGTTACAAAAAGGAAAAGACGCTTCTGGCAGTGAAGTTCTGAGTAAATCTTTGCCTCTTTCTTTCTGCTATCCCTCCCTAACAGACATCCTATTTTCTTAACACGTGGGTATGTCTGATTTATGACATTTCCCATTAATAGATGTTGATTTGCCATTGTGAGTCTTGAGATTGGTTCTCTTCCAGCAAGTATGCATCTTCTTTTCTAAACCAACCACACACACTTGTTCAGCTCCTGCTACCTCTATCAGTAACCTTGTTAATGACATATAAGATATAAAAATGATAGCATATCAATTCATTAGACAAACTAACTGACATTCTGGTTAGGTTTTTTTTATTACTGACTTTGGCACAAAAAGTGGGAATGTACTAATAAAGTTTGCGGATGACACAAAGCTGGGAGGTATTGCCAATACAGAGAAGGACCGGGATATCATACAGGAAGATCTGGATGACCTTGTAAACTGGAGTAATAGTAATAGGATGAAATGTAATAGTGAAAAGTGCAAGGTCATGAATTTAGGGATTAATAACAAGAAATTTTGTTATAAGCTGGGGACGCATCAGTTGGAAGTAACAGAAGAGAAGGACCTTGGAGTATTGGTTGATCACAGGATGACTATGAGCCGCCAATGTGATATGGCCGTGAAAAACGCTAATGCGGTCTTGGGATGCATCAGGCAAGGTATTTCCAGTAGAGATAAGGAGGTATTAGTACCGTTATACAAGGCACTGATGAGACCTCACCTGGAATACTGTGTGCAGTTCTGGTCTCCCATGTTTAAGAAGGATGAATTCAAATTGGAACAGGTACAGAGAAGGGCTACTAGGATGATCTGAGGAATGGAAAACCTGTCTCATGAAAGGAGACGCAAAGAGCTTGGCTTGTTTAGCCTAACTAAAAGAAGGCTGAGGGGAGATATGATTGCTCTCTATAAATATATCAGAAGAATAAATACCCAGGAGGGAGAGGAATTATTTAAGTTCAATACCAATGTGGACACAAGAACAAATGGATATAAACTGGCCATCAAGAAGTTTAGACTTGAAATTAGATGAAGGTTTCTAATCATCAGAGGAGTGAAGTTCTGCAACAGCCTTCCAAGGGGAGAAATGAGGGCAAAAGACATATCTGGCTTCAAGACTAAGCTTGAGAAGTTTATGGAGGGGATGGTATGATGGGAGAGCCTAATTTTGGCAATTAATTGATCTTTGACTATTAGCGGTAAATATGCCCAATGGCCTGTGATTGGTTGTTAGATGGGGTGGTATCTGAGTTACTACAGAAAATTCTTTTCTGGGTGTCTGGCTGGTGAGTCTTGCCCACATGCTCAAGGTTTAGCTGGTCACCATATTTAGGGTCGGGAAGGAATTTTCTTCCAGGACAGATTGGCAGAGACCCTGGGGGTTTTTCGACTTCCTCTGCAGCGTGGGGCACGGGTTACTTACTGGAGGATTCTCTGCACCTTGAAGTCTTTAAACCACAATTTGAGGACTTCAATAGCTCAGACATAGGTTAGGGGTTTGATACAGGAGTGGGTGGGTGAGATTCTGTGGTCTGCGTTGTGTAGGAGGTCAGACTAGATGATCATAATGGTCCCTTCTGACCTTAAAGTCTATGAGTCTATGATTCTATGAAAAAGAATAGCCAAGTTGGAAACTTCTTAATTCCAGGACTGCTGGTAGAGTTTGTGTGACACCTTGTACATCTGAGAAGAAAACATGATTGAAACTGTGATGTAATTGGAAGGAGATGCCATTGCTTTTTCCTGTATTGATCCTTTAAAATAAAAAGGGATCTCCCTGTCTCCCACAGAAGCAGTGAAAGGCAGCTGCTCTTATGTGTTTCAGTTTAGATGTAGAAAGTCAGTGAAACATTGTGTTTTCTCAAGCAGAGCCTTTATATTTGTTCTTTATTTCAGATTAGGAAAACAAAAATAAAGAGCATAACCTCGGCTGAGAAAGCCAGTTCTACTTGTCACCCCACCACAATCACGTATTCACCAATATTAAGGCTAGAAGGGACTATTAGATCATCTAGTCTGATCTTCTGTATATCATCACAGACCATTAAATTTCACCCAGTTACCCCTTCACTAAGCCCAATAACTTGTGTTTGACTAAAGCATATCCTCCAAAAAGGCATATCACCTTGAAGACAACAAGAGATGGAGAATCCACCTAGTTTGTTCTAATGGTTTATTATCCTCACTATTAAAAATGTATGCCTGATTTCTAATTTGAACTTGTCCGGCTTCCACTTCCAGCCATGGGATCTTGTCATGCCTTTCTCTGCTAGATTAAAGGGCCCTTTAGTTCCTGATGTTTTCTCTTTGTGATGGTACCTATAGACACTGTAATCAAGTCACCTCACAATCTTCTTTTTGATAAACTGAACAGACTGAGCTCTTTAAGGAGATGTCTACAGTAGGAGCTAGGGGTGTGATTCCCAGCTGGCATACACACACTTGTGCCAGCTCAATAATGACCCTAATGTCAGTCATTGCTCTTGCACAATTATCACAACTCCATGGGCACTGTAAGTGGAGCCGGGCAGAGAATGGTAATTCTGTTTCATGGAGGATTTTGAGTGTTTGAAATCTCATTTCATTCCAATTCAGAACAGAAACAAAAACAATTTAAAATTTTCTGCAAAATGAAATAATCATTTTCTGCCCAGCCAGGGCTCTTAGGATATGTCTACACAACAAAGAAAAACCAGCAGCTGGCTCATGCCAGCTGACTCAGGCTTCTGGGACTCGGCTGTATGGCTGTTTCATTGCTATGGAGATTTACAGGCTCGGGTTGGAGCCTGAGCTCTGAGACCCTCCCATCTCACAAGGTCCTAGTGCCTGGGCTCCAGCCCAGGGCCAGAAGTCAACACAGCAATGAAACAGCCTCACAGCCCAAACTCTGCAAGCCCAACTCGACTGGCACAGGCCAACCGTGGGTTTTTCTTTGCTGTGTAGACACACACTTAGGCTCTCAGCTCCCTGTCACCCTGCAGAGTGGGCTGTCAAAGATCTGGGCAAACTGGTGGAACCCTACCTTCTGGGATTCCAGAAGAATGTTGTCAAAATTGACATGACCCCACAGAATATTTCAATGTCACCGCATTGGCAAATTCCAACAAAAAATATTTTGTCGAAATACTTCTGACCAGCTCTAAGTATCTGCATGTGTAAATTACATGCATTTTTTGTGCAATTCTAAAATTCTGGGCTTCAAAGACAGTGTTAAAAAAGGAGCAATCTTAATAAAAGCATACCATTTTGCACTGAGTTTAGAGAAAATAAAAATGATTTAAGTGTAAAGACTACAAAAATGTTTTTTGAATATTTATGGATCGTGTTTTTGAAGTTAAAATATCATCTTGTATCACATCGTTACTTTAATCCAGGCAAATAAACAAAGAAAATACAAAAAGATGGTTTTAGAAAAAATCTTTCCCGAAAAGATCTGCTTGCAAGTCATCTTTACAGGAAGAGATCTTTAAAACAAACGTGAAAGCTACTAATTGCTGTCATGTTTGGGGCTGATTGTCACATTTCCTAATACCATGAAAGCTGCTTTTTTCACACTTCATTACGGCTATGTTGGTTAAGAGAACAATATTTTAACACATTACGGACAACTTCTTCAGAAACTTTACTCATTGTTTCCCATGTTTTATTAAACCACAAAGTACAGTAGAGTGATTAAACTACAAGTTCATTATACGTGAACAAATAAATATGGCATAATTAAAAATACAGATAGCAAGAAGTCAGTATTCATAGCAGACTGGGTCAAATTCATCACTGGAGTAAAGAGTGTAACTCTGCCTAGAAGAATTACAGTGTGATTGATTACAGTGGAGCTGTACCCTATCATAACACAACAGAATTTGTCCTTTCCTCTGTTTTCTAAGGCTCAAACTATTATAAAATAGAACCATCTGCAGAGATTTAAAGTGATCATATCTGTGGTCTTAAGGTATTTGATTTATGTTAAAACCTAAACAATTTTAGGCTCTCAGTTTCCCTAGGGAGCATTATCTGTGCAATTGGGGCCTGATCCAACTCCAGTGAAATGAGTTCCCATTGACTTCAGTGCCACTAGGTCAGTCCTCTTGAGCTCAGGAGACACAGCATGAATTGAGAATGATGACTTGAAAAAAAGAAAGCTCAGCAGCTCTTCAGAATCATTAACAGGCCTCTCCCCCCACTCTTTTTTGGGGGGTTGTGTTTATATTCTGAGTGTATGAAAGCATCCAGGATTGGTACTAAGAAGGAATGCTTGACTTAGTCAGAAAAGAGGAAGTGGAAAATACTAAACATGGCTGAGACAGTAAAGAAAACTGAGTGCAGTTTAAGAAGGTGGAAATATAAAGAACATGAGCTGTTCTCTGTCTTGATTTGACTTCAGGGACTCAATTAAGGGTTGGTTCTTTCCAGAGTCAGAGACAGGAATGAATGGAATGTTATATTTATCAACCGGGGGAATTCGTATCTGCACAAGAACTGCCATAATCAAAGAAAATATTTTTGCTATTTAAAACTAAAGTGAAAGCAAAATGTCCAATTATACTTAGCAAATACTATTTTGGAGAATTAAGTCAGATTTAACTGGTGCACAGGGCTTGTGCTGGCCTCCTGGCCATGGGTGAATTTCTCCCATTATCCATAAGAGTGCTTTAAGAGAGCTTTATTTCCCTCCCCTCCCCCCAAAAATGTGAAGAAAATACTGAACTGTTTGGCAATTTAGTATAGTTTGTGACATATCCACTCAATGATTGCAAATATGTATATGCAGTGTAGTTGTAGCCGTGTTGGTCCCAGGATATTAGAGATACAAGGTGGGTGAGATATTATCTTTTATTGGACCAGCTTCTATTGGTGAGAGAGACAAGCTTTTGAGCCACACAGAGCTCTTCAAGTCTCGGAAAGGTACTCAGAGCATCACAACTGAATGCAAAGTGGGACAGATTGTTTGGCATAAATAGTTATCGCATATTTTAATCTAAGGAATTCCAGGTAGAGTGGCCCATTAACATCTCTGCAATCATAGGACAAAAAGAGGGATTAGTGGCTTACAGGTTATTGTAATAAACCATAAATCCAGTATCTCTGTTCAGTCAATGATTTTTGGTGACAAATAGAGGTGCGTGGTCAGTATAGAAATAAAACTCGCTCTGACCACACATTCCTAGTTGTTACCTACCTCCCCACACTGAGTGTCATCAAAAAACTACAACCCATACTTAAGATTCTGAAAGAAATCTTTCCTAAACCCCACTCTGGCCTTCAAACAACATGCCAACCTTGCCAACCTCATCATCAGATAAAGCGCCCCACAGACCAGGACACATCAACTCAAAGTGGCACCCGACTCTTCCAGAACAACAGATGCAAAACCTCCAGCTGTATCTCTACTGCTACAGTGATCAACATTCCCCCCCTTGACAACACACCTTTCAAGATCCATGGATACTCACATGCCTATCACAACATGTGGTGTACCTCATCCAGTGCACTAAATGCCCCCATAACAGCTATGTGGGTGAAACCAGACAATCACTATGCTAATGAATGAGCTCACACAGGAAAAAAAGAAAAGACAAAATCACCCTGTCACCTGGGAGTGAACGTTTTTCACAAAGTGATCACTGTATATTTGGCCTCTCAGTCCTCAAAGGAAACCTGCACAAAACGTTTAAAAGATGAGCTTGGAAACTTAAGTTCACTACTTGGCTAGACACCGAACATCACTCTACACCGATTTGCTCCTCTATGTACTGACAGCATAGGGAGCTTCCATCTTCCCTGAGGGCAGCTTGGCTTTACTCCCATTGGAAAAAAAATGGTGTGGTCAGAGTCTTCCCCAAGAATTGAAATTAGAGGGGGATGTTTGAATTTACGGGGGGAGGGGAGGAGTTGGAAAATGACTAAATTGGCAATACTGCATGTATATAGTTGACCACTGGAGGGGGGTTGGGGATGTTTTTTGTGGGGGGGAAGGGGATGCTGATGTGGCCATTTTGAAAATATGTGTCTTCTAGATATTTGTGTCAGCCACTTCTTTTCAAAAGCCACCTTTTTAACCCGACCTATTGAACAGAGAGAGGGCAGGCATGAAGGGAAAACTTGTGTGGGCATGCATACAGAGCAATGTGGGGCACGCAGGAGGGAGTGGGAAAATGATGTACGCTCCAGTTGCTTTGCACTGCTCTGGTGGTGCAAAGCGCCTATAAACAACTTAATTGGCTACTACAGTCTGGTTCCTTTCTGCTGCTCCAGAGTAGCATAAAAGCAGCCATAGTGTATGGGAGAGTCAGGACCTAAAATGTTAAAATAGAGGGGGGAGGGGGAGGATCTTCAAGGGGGGAATACTACATAACCTTCAAATCATTAGAAATGTAGTAACATTTTCTTCCAGTTTCTTGTTTAGTGTTCATGTATAAACTTAATATTTAAAAAAATCCAAATGTTCAGACCAGGGCTGGCTCCAGCTTTTTTGCCGCCGCAAGCGGTGAAGGGAAAAAAACGGAATCGGCAGCCCTTTGGCGGCAGCTTCATTCTTCGGTGGCAATTCGGCTGCCGGTCCTTCCCTCCGAGAGGGACTGAGGGACCTGCCGCCGAATTGCCGCCGAAGACCCGGACGTGCCGCCCCTTTCCATTGGCTGCCCCAAGCACCTGCTTCCTGCACTGGTGCCTGGAGCTGGCCCTGGTTCAGACTAACTACTGAGTTCAGAGTCTAGGATGTTTTTGTGCCTTAGCTGTGCCTTTCCAGACTTTAACATGCTTGCATTTCTTTAAAGTCAACCTTAATTCTGAATTTCCTTGGTTTATAATACTGGTTTTGTGGAAATTACAGCTTGCCTGTAATGTATTTTAAATGTACTCTCAATCTTAACTCTATAATGTATTTCTTTAGTTTAGGAATCAATCAAAATGTTCAGGTTTTTTGGATTTAAAAACTATTTGTTCAAGATCTATTGGTGCACCTAGCAAAATTTGCTATGTGTTTGCTCAGTGGAATGAATGTTCAGTGGGATGAACAGTGTTGTTTGGAGTAAAGAGAAAAGTTGCATTACCCTAGATACCTTCAAAAATGTTCTCAGAGTAAATGTTAACAACACTTGTTCCATGCGTATATAATCACAGGGTATGTACTGTGACAGACCCAGACCAGTGGGGTACAGGAGTCTGGTAGAGGGCAAATATACTGGTCACTGGATGAGTAGTTTTCTGTTCCCTAAGTGACCAGAGCAGGGGCTGCACTAGAGTAATCAGGAACCTGCTAGAACCAGTTAAGGCAGGCAGGCTAATTAGAACACCTGGAGCCAATTAAGAAGAAGCTGCTAGAATCAATTAAGGCAGGCTAATCAGGGCACCTGGGCTTTAAAAGGAGCTCACTTCAGTTTGTGGTGGGAGTGTGAGGAGCTGGGAGCAAGAAGCTAAGAGTGAGAGGGTGTGCTGCTGGAGGACTGAGGAGCACAAGTGTAATCAGACACTAGGAGGAAGGTCCTGTGGTGAGAATAAGGAAGGTGTTTGGAGGAGGCCATGGGGAAGTAGCCCAGGGAATTGTAGCTGTCATGCAGCTATTACAGAAGGCACTATAGACAGCTGCAGTCCACAGGGCCCTGGGCTGGAACCTGGAGTAGAGAGTGGGCCCGGGTTCCCCCCAAACCTTCCAATTGACCTGGATTGTGGGTTCTTCCAGAGTGGAAGGTCTCTGGGCTGTTCCCCAACCCACATGGTGAATCTCTGAGGCAAGAAAATCCGCCAGTAAGCGCAGGACCCACCAAGATAGAGAAGGAACTTTGTCACAGTACATTATATGTATGTGCACTACATGGTGGAGCAGTTTAAGACATGGTAACTGTTTTATTTTGAATTAAGCTTGGAACACAGAAAGTAGTTGTTTATAGATTTGTTAGTTATATAACTTGATGCTCATCTATGATTAGACAACTATATTTAGCTTTATAAAAAGAAAGGCTGGGAGTTAGATTTCTGGCTTCACTGAGTTTATGCCTGGCAAATGAAAGAAGGTGAAAAGCAGTGAGAGAGTCCTGTGAAGGCCTCCTAATTCGCTGCCCAGCCCAGGGCCCTGGCCAATATTAGAGAAGTCTATGTGCTGCTCTAACTTGTGCCTGTTGCCTGTGATCTTCAAGTGACCAACCACTAGCTAAGCATAACTGGAGCATAGCATGCTTCAGCCACTCCTCCCTGGCACTTCCTGAACTACAGAGTGCAGAAAAGATAGCACAGCTGGATTATACACCATCTCTACACCTTCTGGAGTCTCCCCTATGCTAGGAAATCCCCAGTTAGGGACATGTAGCCATTCTCCACTCCCATTGTGTCCCCTAAACTGGAAAAAATGGAGGGACATGTGGTGTTAATTGTGAACATTCTAGAGATTTTCTAGTGGACATAATATTTCATGTGCAAAGTGACCACAAACCACTGGTCTCTTTTCTACATTTAAAAGAACCAAAATGAAATGTCACCTACGATACAAAGTTTTTAAAAGAGATTGATAAGGTTTCAGTTCTCAGTTGCTCATGTACCTGGGAAACATCTCATCGGAGCTGCTACGCTCCCCAGTCTCAGACTCACCATAGCAAGAATGCAGACAGGAGCAGCTGCCTCTATAAGGTTTCATTGATCAAGTAGTAAGTACTGTATTTATCACAGAAAAATGTCTGCAATAACTGGAGAAAAAAAAACAAAACAGCAAGAACAGATAAATTACTGAGCCAAGTCATGACTCACTGCAAAGAAGGCTTGATAAAACAAAGAAGCCTCTATAATCTTACCATAAACCAAGGTCTGTTATTGAAGGGATCCAAACTGCTTATCCCTACATCATTGCAACAGGAAATCTTTGACAGACTGCACGAGGGACCCCAAGGCATTACAAAATGCAGGGCAAGAGGTAAACAGTCTGTTTGGTGGCCTGGCCTGAGCAAACATCTACAACAGAGAGATGAGAAACATAATATTTGTGCTCACACGAGAACCAACTCACATGGGCCCTTGCTACCATCTGTTCTACCAATAGGCCATGGAAAAAAAGTCAGGACTGATTTCCCTCCCCCCCCCCCCCCGTCTGGATAATACAGCCTATCTTTTGAATGATTATTTCTCAGTTAAATCATTATTTCTCATTGACATTTCCAGGTTAATCAACACCACATCAAGTTTTACAGAAGATAAAACCATTCCCCCGCATTTTGGGATTCCAGAGTAAGTTATCTTTGACAATGGACCTCAATTTTCCTCTGAAACCTTTAAGAAGTTTGCAGATACCTATGTTTTCATTCCAGCCCATCGTTTACCCAGAGTAATAGTGAAGAAGAACGTGCAGCAAAGCATACCAGTCTGCTAGACACCCACATATAATGAAATACAGGTAGAATTTGGGATGCAGGAGCACAAACAAAATGATGAACAGAAAAAAGGGAAATGATTGCAGTCTCACATACCTCCTTGATATCACTTTAAAAATCCCAAGCTATTTTTCTTTCATTAATTACCTTTTTTAAAAATAAATAAAAAGGTCAAACAGTTTTTCAAAGTTATCAGTTTTTCATTAGATCTTTCAAATAATGAAAAGCAGGCATAACACTATTTTGGCATTTCACTACCTAGCACTGCTTTCAAACTTAACTGTTTTACTACCAGCAGAGACACTGCAATTATTTTTTGTAAACAATGTAGCTGTAGACGTTAGCCCTTTTTCTTGCCTATGAAAATTCATAAGCAGATCACGATCTTTTATGAATGTATCCATTATTTGAAATTATTTTTTGGACAAACATTTCACTTAATGATTGTTTACAAGCCATTCACTTATTTGAGTATTTGGAATTCACTGTTTGAACTGGGTGACTGGTCACCTAGTTTATCTGTTGTCTTTTTTAATTAGCATGTTTCTGTTCTGAGTGATTGCCTAACATTTCTAGGCAGGAAGGAATGCATGAAGAAATCTTGGGCCTTTGATTTTTTTTCTCAGGATAAATGTGGTTTAGGGAGGGATTATTTTACAGAGAGAGAAATAGCAGGTGTGAACAGGCCTAACTAATTTTAAGACATTTAAAAATGCCATCTTCTTAGATCTGGGTATGTATATTGGGCTAGATTTACAAAGGGACTTTTAGGTGCCTTGGTGCACAGTGGAATCCACAGCCCCGAGTTAGGCACCCATGCTCCCTACAGACTGCATCAGGAGAGTTAGGAATTTAGGAATGGGATCTACAAGAGCCATCACACTGAGCAGCCTTAGCTAGGCAGGAGGAAATGCCAAAGGGGATGGGGATTACCTAAAATCTGCCCATTAAAGGGACTTAGGCCTCTAAGTCCAGGCTTGAGAGAGGTGCCTATCTCCAGTGGGATTCACAGCCATTAATTCTCTCCTGGAGTCAGGCAACTAAGCCCTTTTTTTGCACAAGACACAGGCTGAGAGAGAAGTGGAGGTGATGCTGCCCCAGCTTTATAACTTTTAGCCCAGTGATTAGAGCAGGGGTCGGCAACGTTCGGCACGCGGCTCGCCAGGGTAAGCACCCTGGCGGGCCGGGCCAGTTTATTTTCCTGCTGACGTGGTAAGTTCGGCCGATCGCAGCTCCTGCTGGCCGCGGTTCGCCGTCCCGGGCCACTGGGGGTGGCGGGAAGACGCGGCCAGCACATCCCTTGCCCGCGCCGCTTCTCGCCACCCCCATTGGCCCGGGACGGTGAACC
>NC_048298.1:160900717-160943463 GCF_013100865.1 Trachemys scripta elegans
AGCACATCGCTCGCCCGCACCGCTTCTCGCCACCCCCATTGGCCCGGGACGGCGAACCGCGGCCAGTGGGGACCGCGATCGTCCGAACCTGCCACGTCAGCAGGTAAATAAACTGGCCCGGCCCGCCAGGGTGCTTACCCTGGCGAGCTGCATGCCGAACGTTTCCGACCCCTGGATTAGAGTAATCATCAAAGATGTTGGAGATGTTGGTTCAGTTCCTTCCTCTGTCTGACCTGGTGAAGGGATTTCATCTTGGGTTTTCCCCTCCAGGAGAGTGCCTAACCACTGGGATATAAAGTATTCTGGGGCAGGTCTCTCTCAGGGTATGGCTACACTTGCAGCTGTACAGCGCTGTAAGTTAAACCTGTCTTCGTACAGCTGAGTAGGGAAAGCGCTGCAGTCTGTCCACACTGACAGCTGCCAGCGCACTGTCGTGACCGCATTTGCAGCTGCATTGGGAGCAGTGCATTCTGGGCAGCTATCCCAGCATTCAAGTGGCTACATACAATGTGCTTTTCAAAAGGGGAGGGTGGGGTGGAGTGTGACAGGGAGCGCGGGGGGGAGAGAAAGTGGATTTTTGGAGTGCCGACACTGTCAGCACCCTGCCTTGCAAGTTCCGACCTCCCTCCCTCCTCCACCCCTCTCTCATTCACTGAAAGCAAACAGCAGCTGTTTGTTCTTTTCTCACAGACCAGATAAGCAGCTGCTCAACGAAATGGACCCCCTTCCCGCGTGCCACCTCTCTCTTCAAGCAAACATTAGCTGTGGGCTTCCAAAGGGAGCCCCCCTGCCTGCCTCTACTCATTCACAGCAAACAGTAGCTGTGTTTGTTTTTTTTGATAAGCAGCTCCCAGAGCATCCGAGTTCACAACAAAACAAGGAGAGGAACCTTCACTTAAAAGGATTATGGGGAGTTTCTGGAGTCAATTACTGCGTAATAAGGTTACTCCCCGTTTATACTGGAGCACCAGCATCTCAGCCACTCCGCAACAGCTGTTATTCCTCTCGGGGAGGTGGAGTACCTGCAGTGCTGTAGCCACGGAGATACAGTGCTGTAAGTGCCCTGCCAGTGTGGACGGGGAGTGAGTAACAGCGCTGGGGGAGGCTTTATTTTCGCTGTAACTCTCAAGTGTAACCAAGGCCTCAGTCTCTTCTGTTGAAGCTGTTCCACTGTGTATAAATAATTAGTCATTACAGTAGGAAGACTGATTCTAGAAGCTGGATCTCCCACCTCCCAGATGAGTAACCTAACCATTGGGGTATACAGTCACTCACTCTTGCTCTGGCCCAATTAATATTAATACAGCATGAAACAGCTTCAAGAGAAGAGATGAGACACCTGCTCCAGGATGCCTTATATCCCAGTGGTTAGGACACGCTTGTGGGATGGAGAGACCCAAGTTCAAATCCTTTCTCCATGTTAGGCAGAAAGGGAAATTTAACCTAGGTCTCCTACTTCCTGCGTGAGAACCTGAACCACTGTTCTCACAGTGCTTCCCCCCACCTCCGCCTCCTGCAATTGTTTTGTGTAGGTCTAGGCATGCTGTGAGCGTGCCTACCAGATTGGGGCATGGTGGCACGATAGGCAGAGAGACTCATTGTTTAGGCTTCCACTGGGGCTCAGGCATGAGGTAGGCACTGAGGTATTTAGACTGAGGAGGTTGTATATATGCACAGGGCAGACATTGAGCCACCCTAGGGGACTTTAACAGCATAAATGTAGGTGCCTAGGAACTTTAGGTTTACAGAGTTATATGGCATCTGAGGAGGGATTTTGAGGATCTCAGTAGTGTCTAAATGTTGAACATAGGTGCCTTAAGTGGTATTGGGCACTAGCTCTTAATTTATAGCCTTAAAAATACCTTGTCTCTTTACTGACTGAGGGTGAAACACATATACCTCTACCCCGATATAACGCTGTCCCCGGGAGCCAAAAAATCTTACTGCGTTATAGGTGAAACCGCGTTATATTGAACTTGATTTGATCCGCTGGAGCATGCAGCCCTGCCGGAGCGCTGCTTTACCACGTTATATCCAAATTTGTGTTAAATTGGGTCACATTATATTGGGGTAGAGGTGTGCCACATTAGTCATTTACACTGGGAACTGGACGAAAGGAAACAAGGTACCATACCTGCATTTGCATTTACATGTGCAGCACTAAAGGTGACAGGTCACTTTCCCTTCTCCATCTTGATGAATTGCCTGAGTTTCAGGAAGGCTCAGTGAACTGCTGTTCCTTTCATGCCATATTCAATAGGTTATATTGTATATCTGCCACATGCATTGTTTGAATCCAGTGGTCTTGCACAAACAAAAGCTCCTTCTCAAACACCCACATTAGCAAAATAGTCTACAGCAATGTTTCAAAAGCAAAAAAACCCAAAACAAAACGGTGTGAACATGTCCAATGCAATTCAGAATTCAGCATTATTTCCATTATTCACCTAACTCCACTTAAAGTACCCACAGGAATTTGACACGCATTTTATCAAGATAGCCATTAATACATGGAATACTACAGAGTATGTCTTATTTCAAGAGCAACTTGCATAGACATTATTTTTTAGTCCTTCTAAATGATTCTTTTAAAAACCTTCCAGTGTTTCCTTCACTTGATCAGCTTTTCCAACCCATAGAGGCCTGTATTTAGCAAGGTACTAAATTACATGTCTAACTTTAAGTACATGTGTAGCCCCACTAAGTTTAATGAACATGGTTTAGTTCCTTACTGAACTGGGGTTGTAAACACACTTCTTCTTAATCACACCAATAATCCCATCTCCAGTAAAGAGTGATAGTGACAAGCAGACTCTTCAAATTGATAATGATGTCCACACTTACAGACTGTTCATAAAGAGCTACGTGAGTGGCATACGCCCCCATAGACCAATAATGGCTTTTCTGTGATGTATCCAGTTTCTAGTGGTGCAAGCACTGGGAAGTAAAAAATTCATTTTAAACTTCTTTTTTTACCTGACAGTCATGAGCCATTACCATGCAATCAGTTATTTCAATCTATAATGTAAACATATTAAGGTCTATGAACATTCATGGATGGGAGACTAGATTTAGTTTATTAAAACTCATAATACAGTAGAATAGAATCATCAAGTTGTATTGATATGTGCGCTACACGAGATCATAAATCTGCTGCTAGGAATTTCCTAATGCTTTAGTTGAAAGCAGCTGGGATAGCAGCTGTACTTGCTGGAAGGAAACAGTATTCTGGTAGTTTGGCAAATGGTTGCATTCTCTTGCACGTTTCCTGCATTAATGCACAGCACTTGAGAGAAAATCCAGGATTCCATAGTATAGCGAAGGATATGAACATTCAGAGTTGGAGATTTAGAGCTATGCTGTGATTACAAGAGCCAAATAGTCTATTGACTTAATTAGAGCTGTGCCAAATCACAAAAATTGAAAATTTTAAACAATATTTTTTGTTTATCTAGTCTACTTTTACATCAAAGTTTTTGTTTTTTTAAGTGCAATGTAAAACTTCAGAGCCTACAAGTCCACTCAGTCCTACTTCTTGTTCAGCCAATCACTAAGACAAATAAGTTTGTTTACATTTACAGGACATAATGTTGCCCACTTCTTATTTACAATGTCACCTGAAAGTGATAACAGGAATTTGCATGGCACTTTTTTTAGCCATCATTGCAAGGTATTTAAGTACCAGATATGCTAAACATTGATATGCCCTTTCATGCTTCGGCCTTCATTCCAGAGGACATGCTTCTATCCTGCTGACGCTCGTTAAAACAATAATGCGTTAACTAAATTTATGACTGAACTCTTTCAGGGAGAACTGTATATTTTATCCACATTCTGCCATATATTTCATGTTATAGCAATCTCAGATGATGACCCAGAACATGTTGCTCATTTTAAGAACACTTTCACTGCAGATTTGACAAAACTCAAAAAAGGTACCAATGTGACATTTCTAAAGATAGCTACAGCACTTGACCCAATGTTTAAGAATCTGAAGTACCTGCCAAAATCTGAGAGGGATGAGGTGTAGAGCATGTTTTCAGAAGTTTTAAAAGAGCAACACTCCGATGTGGAAACTACAGAGTCATCAAAAAAGTAAATCAACCTTCTGCTGGTGGCATCTGATTCAGATGATGAAAATGAATATGCATCGGTCCGCGCACTGCTTTGGATCGCTATCGAGCAAAACCCATCATCGGCATGGACGCATCTCCTCTGGAAGGGTGGTTGAAGCATGAAGGGACATATGAATCTTTAGCACATCTGGCACATAAATATCTTGCGACGCCAGCTGTAACAGTGCCATGCAAACATCTGTTGTCACTTTCAGGTGACACTATAAACAAGAAACAGGTAGCATTATCTCCTGGAAATGTAAACAAACTTGTTTGTCTGAGTGATTGGCTGAACAAGAAATGGGACTGAGTGGACTTGTAGACTAAAGTTTTACAATGTTTTATCTTTGAGTACAGTTATATTTTGGTACATAATTTTACATTTGTAAGTTCAACTTTCATGTTAAAGAGATTGCACTACATTATTTGTATTAGGTGAATTGAGAAATACTATTTCTTTTGCTTTTACTGTGCAAATATTTGTAATAAAAATAATAATATAAAGCGAGCACTGTACCCTTTGTATTCTGTATGGTAATTGGAATCAATATATTGGAAAATGTAAAAAACATCCAAAAACATTTAAATAAATGGTATTATATTATTCTTTAACAGTGCAATTAATCACAATTAATTTTTTTAATCGCTTGACAGGCCTACTAATTAGATGTTCCCAAATTGTGTTCTTCCAACACAATTAAGACTGACCTATTACTTTCTCTCCTGAGGTTCTATCTGGATTGGCTCAGAAGCCGGGGATCCTGTCTACTGAACTCTCCCTTGCTGTCTTCATGGCCAGTTAATCTATGATCTTTTGACCACCTCTTTTAATAGCTGTTCTTTTATGGCCGGGATTGGCAACCTTCGGCCCGCAGGTAAGCCCCCTGGCGGGCCGGGCCATTTTGTTTACCTGCAGCATCTGCAGTTTCGGCTGATCATGGCTCCCACCGGCCGTGGTTCACCACTCTAGGCCAATGAGGGCTGTGGGAAGTGGCGGCCAGCACATCCCTCATCCTGCCCGCTTCCCGCAGCCCCCATTGGCCTGGAGTGGTGAACCTGCGGACACTGCAGGTAAACAAAATGGCCCAGCCTGCCAGGGGGCTTACCCTGGTGGGCTGCGTGCCAAAGGTTGCCGATCCATGTTCTATGGTGTTTGTTCCTTTCCCATTTCTTGGGATGGCTGATCTTGAGCCACAGGGCTTGGCTTTAAAGCAGTTCTAATTAATACACCACCCTAGATTTCTGGAGAATGTTGCTATAGAAATGAATAAATAGCTATAACCAACAAAACAGAGCTCTTTCTAAGTTATGACCAGAAGCGGGTGAGGGAGAATGTAACTCTCCCTGCGCTATTAAAAACTAGGAAGGTGGAGCACAGCTTTTGCCTTCCCAGCAGCTAGGAGTAAATTGAGGTACGGTATCAATAGCCAAGACAAAATAGGAGAGACTACAGACCTCCAAATTCATTAGACCCTACAAAATTGTCAAGGCAATATCAATAATGATACCAAGTGAGGTTCAGAGCAGAGTCATGGTGAAAATCCCAGTATGCCACCTCCTCTTCTCCTTCCATAAGCTTATGTAAGTGGGGTTGATATAGGTATGTTGTGCTCCACTCTGAGTCCTTCAATTGGTGTCCAGAAGCAGTGTCTATCTCAGTAGCAGCCACCTGGGCCAGTGGCTGTCAGACAGAACCCTAAATACATAGGAGGTAGTTGCATATTTTAAAGCATACATTGACAATTTAGTCATTGTCTTTAGTATTGAAGATTAGTCAATATCTAAATCAGGGGTCGGCAACGTTTGGCACGCGGCTTGCCAGGTAAGCATCCTGGTGGGCCGGGCCACTTTATTTACCTGCTGATGCAGGTATTTATTTACCGGCCGATTGTGGCCCGCACTGGAAGCCGCGGCCAGCACATCCCTCTCCCACGCCGGGATGGAGAACCGCGGGCAGTGGGGACCACGATTGGCCAAACCTGCTGCGTTAGCAGGTAAATAAACTGGCCCGGCCCACCAGGGTGCTTACCCTGGCGAGCCGCGTGCCAAACGTTGCCGACCCCTGATCTAAATCTTCATCAAAGATTATTGGGGAGCACAAGGACCTGCTGTTCTAGATCCAGCTGCTGCTGCCAGGCTGGATAAGAAATTTGAAGTAGGAGCAGAGAGGTTATTTTACCTCTCTATTTGGCACTGGTGTGACTGCTGCTGGAATATTGTGTGCAGTTCTGGTATCAACATCCTTCCTGAAGTGTGGACAACTTGGAGAGAGTTCAGAGAAGAGCCAGGAGAAAGGATTAAAGGATTAGAAAACATGCTTTATAGTAATTGAGTTCCTTGAGTGTATTTAGTTTGACAGAAAAAGAAGGTTAAGGAGTATGTACTGTTTACTACAGTTTATAAGTACTAGTATGGAGAACAAATATTTGATAATGGGCTCTTCAATGTAGCAGAGCAAGGTATAACATGATCCAATTGCTGAAAGTTGAAGCTAGACAAATTCAAATTGGAAATAAGGTGTCAATTTTTAACAGTGAGCATAATTAACCACAGGAACAAATTACTGAGGGCCATGATGGATTCTTCAGCCTCACCTCAGTCCCTGGAAAAATCATGAAACGGGTCCTCAAGGAATCAATTCTGAAGCACTTAGAGGAGAGGAAAGTGATCAGGAACAGTCAGCATGGATTCACCAAGGGCAAGTCATGCCTGACTAACCTAATTGCCTTCTATGGCAAGATAACTGGCTCTGTGGATGAGGGGAAAGCAGTGGATATGTTATTCCTTGACTTTAGCAAAGCTTTTGATACGGTCTCCCACGGTACTCTTGCAAGCAAGTTAAAGAAGTATGGGCTGGATGAATGGACTATAAAGTGGATAGAAAGCTGGCTAGATCATCGGGCTCAACAGGTAGTGATCAATGGCTCCATGTCTAGTTGGCAGCTGGTATCAAGCGGAGTGCCCCAAGGGTCAGTCCTGGGGCCGGTTTTGTTCAATATCTTCATTAATGATCTGAAGGATGGCGTGGTCTGCATCCTCAGCAAGATTGCAGATGTCGCTAAACTGGGAGGAGTGGTAGATACGCTGGAAGGTAGGGATAGGATTCAGAGGGACCTCGACAAATTAGAGGATTGGGCCAAAAGAAATCTGATGAGGTTCAACAAGGACAAGTACAGAGTCCTGCACTTAGGATGGAAGAATCCCATGCACAGCTACAGACTAGGGACAGAAAGACTAGGCAGCAGTTCTGCAGAAAAGGACCTATGGGTTACATTGGATGAGAAGCTGGATATGAGTCAACAGTGTGCCCTTGTTGCCAAGAAGGCTAACGGCATTTTGGGCTGTATAAGTAGGGCATTGCCGGCAGATCAAGGTACATGATCATTCCCCTCTATTCGACATTGGTGAGGCCTCATCTGGAGTACTGTGTCCAGTTTTGGGCCCCACACTACAAGAAGGATGTGGAAAATTGGAAAGAGTCCAGCGGAGGGCAACAAAAATGATTAGGGGCTGGAGCACATGACTTATGAGGAGAGGCTGAGGGAACTGGGATTGTTTAGTCTGCAGAAGAGAAGAATGAGGGGGGATTTGATAGCTGCTTTCAACTGCCGGAAAGGGGGTTCCAAAGAGGATGGATCTAGACTGTTTCTCAGTGGTGGCAGATGACCGAACAAGGAATAATGGTCTCAAGTTGCAGTGGGGGAGGTTTAGGTTGGATATTAGGAGGGGATATTTTCACTAGGAGGGTGGTGAAGCACTGGAATGGGTTACTTAGGAAGGTGGTGGAATCTCCTTCCTTAGAGGTTTTTAAGGTCAGGCTTGACAAAGCCCTGGCTGGGATGATTTAGTTGGGGATTGGTCCTGCTTTGAGCAGGGGGTTGGACTAGCTGACCTCCTGAAGTCCCTTTCAACCCTGATATTTTATGATTCATCACAGGCAATTCTAAAATCAAGTTTGGATGGTCTTCTAAAAGATACCCTCTAGGAATTATTTTGGGTAAGTTCTATGGCCTGTCTTGTACAGGGACCAGAATAGAGGATCACAATGGTTTCTTCTGGCCTTGGAATATACAAATCTACGAAGAACAAGAAGGAGGGAGGCAAGAGGAATGGGGCATGGAGGGAAGAGGAGGAGGTATGGTCTCTCCCTGTGCAGGAGGAGGAGGGGGCCCATTACAGTTCACTCACCTCTCCAGGGGTTGATGCACATGCACCTCTTTGATAGGTAGATTCTCTCTGCCTGTACAGACACTTGCGCATATGCACGCTGGGAATTGTATCAGGGCCAGAGGAGCCTGTGGCCTGTGAGTACATGACATAAAAATGGCCATTATGGGTCAGACCATTGATCCATCTAGCCCAGTATCATGTCTTCTAACAGTGGCCAATGCCAGATGCTTCAGAGGGAATAAACAGAACAGGCAGTTATTGAGTGATCCGTCCCATTGTCCACTCCCAGCTTCTGGCGATCAGAGGCTAGGGATACCCAGAACATGGGGTTGCATCCTTGACCATCTTGACCAATAGCCATTGATGGACCTATCCTCCATGAACTTATATAGTTCTTTTTTGAACTCCATTATAGTTTTGGCCTTCAGAACATCCCCTGGCAATGAGTTCCACAGTTTGTGCATTGTGTGAAGTAGTACTTCCTTTTGTTTATTTTAAACCAGCTGCCTATTAATTTCATTGGGTGGCCCCTGATTCTTCTGTTATGTGAAGGAGTAAATAACACTTCCTTATTCACTTTCTCCACATCCATCATAACGTTATAGACATCTATCATAGCCTCTCTTAGTCTCTTTTCCAAGCTGAAAAGTCCCAGTCTTTTTAATCTCTCCTCATACATAAGTTGTGCCACAATCCTTCTCTGTACTTTTCCAATTCTAATGTATCTTTTTTGAGATGGGGTGACCAGAAGGTGTGGGCATACCATGGATTTATATAGTGTCATTATGATATTTTCTGTCTTATTATCTAGCCCTTTCCTATTGGTTCCTAACATTCTGTGAGCATCTTTGACTACCACTGCATGCAGGGCCGGCTCCAGGCACCAGCTTAACAAGCAGGTGCTTGGGGCGGCCACGGGAGAGGGGGTGACACCTGCTGCAATTTGGGGGTGGCAGGTCCCTCGCTCCCTCTAGGACTGCCGCCGCCGATCGCGGCTTTTTTTTTTTTTCAATTGCCGCCGCCGATTTGCTTGGGGCGGCAGAAATGCTGGAGCCGACCCTGACTGCATGTTGAGAGGATGTTTTCTGAGAACAATCCACAATGACTCCAAGATCTCTTTCTTGAATGGTAACAGCTAATTTAGACCCCATCATTTTATATGTATAGGTGGGATTATGTTTTCCAATGTGCATTACTTTGCATTTATCAACATTGAATTTCATCTGCCATTTTGTCAACCAGTCACCCAGTTTTGTGAGATGCTTTTGTAACTCTTTGCATTCGCTGTGGATTTAACTATCTTGAGTCGTTTTGTATCTGCAAATTTGCCACCTCACTGTTTATCCCTTTTTCCAGATCATTTATGAACATGTTGAACAGCACTTGTCCAAGTGCAGCTCCCTGGGAGACCCTGCTATTTATCTCTCCATTCTGAAAACTGATCTTTTATTCCTAAGCTTTGTTTCCTATCTTTTAACCAGTTACTTATTTATGAGAGGACCATCCCTCTTATCCCATGACTGCTTACTTTGCTTAAGAGTCTTTGGGGAGGGACTATGTCCACTGGATCACCCTTGTCCACGTGTTTTTTGATCCCATCAAAGAATTCTAATAGCTTGGTGAGGCATGATTTCCCTTTACAAAAGCCATGTTGACTCTTCCCAACAAATCATGTCCATGTGTCTGATGATTCTGTTCTTTACTATACACCGCTACCTCGATATAACGCGACCGAATATAACACGAATTCGGATATACCGTGGTAAAGCAGTGCTCCGGGGGGGTGGGGCTGCGCACTCCGGTGGGGCAAAGCAAGTTCAATATAAAGCGGTTTCACCTAAGATTCACGCGGTAAGATTTTTTGGCTCCCGAGGACAGCATTATATTGAGGTAGAGGTGTAGTTTCAACTAATTTGCCTGGTATTGAAGTTAGGCTTAATTCTGGGGGTATTCCAGGGGCAGGGATGCAAGGAGAAGAGACAGCCCAGCTACATGCGTCCTTCGGGAGTTGATTGCCCATAGTGTGCCCTGGGCAGGGCTGCTTGTAGGACAAGAATAAGTGGATTGCCCCAGCCAGAATGGGCTTCCAGACCTCAGGTGTCTTCAGAAATACTATTTCTTACAAAGAGAAGGGTATGCCTGGGACATGGATCTCTGAAAGAGGACACAGCAAAAAAAAAAAAAAAAAAAAATTAGGGAACTGCTGATGTAGGGGCCAATCCTTAAGGAAAACAACTACTAGCTTACATTAGTATCTGAAGTTTTAATCAGAGTGAATATTGCCCGAATAAAGACTAGATTAAAGTTTAGGACTAACTTTCTCACCTAGACTGGGAAGGTTGTGTGGTTTAAGGCACTGGCTTAGATGCAGAAGAGCTGGTGCTACTGAATTCCCATGACACTGGGAAACTCATAATTTCTGTGCCCTAGTTTTTCCACTATCTCAACCCTTCCTTCCTTTTCTGCCTCGCATACTCCCATAACCCATTGACTTCTTTTCCCTTCACTGTCCCCACTCTCCCCTTTTTTCTACCCAGGCTTTTTTTTTTCTCCTTTTCTCCTCTGTTTTCTGAAAGGAAGATGGAAAGACTGAAATTGGAGCAAAGGGACTGGAAGAAAGGAGCAGCACCAGTACTTGTCTAGGGTCAGAGGACCTAGGACATCCTATTCGAGGAATCCCACCCCTGTAACTCCCACTCACTGTGTAACTACTCTCTGTACCATACTATTGGAACGCCAACCTTATCTACCTGCTAGATTCTCACATAAATGCCTCTGTGGCTTCTTCTGTGATGTCTTATGCCTGGGATGCTTTTCCTGAACTGATTCAGAAAGCCTCTGGCCTTTCAAAGACACCTATTGCACAATATCTACAAGAAATCAACCGGTTAATGATAGCCAGTTAGCAGGGCAGATAGGGATAATTAATTTTTTTTATAATAAGAAAAGATCTTCAAGTGAACACACACATTGTGTGCATTTCTTTGTATCCTTGACAGACATGAAAATTATTGAGCATAGATTAATGAAGGCAAAGCTTGTTGGGGAGGACTAAGATTACTTCAGTTTTTGCCTGGATGCAAGACAGCAACCTTAGGAATAGCCAGTGTGATGCTTTCAAACTCTGGACCAGCCAATACAGAACTTCTGAGACAATAAATTTATATTAACATGTCAATGAACTAACAATCTTAATCCAGCAGTAAAAGACATTATTAGACACAATGACTGGAAATTGAAAGTAGACTAATTGTGTCTAGAAATTAAGGCACACATGTAACAATGAAGGCAATTAACCACTGGAACAAGTCACCGAGGGATGTAGTGGATTCTCTATTACCTGAAGTCTTTAAGTCAAGACTGGATATCTTTCTGAAAGACAAGCTATGGGTGAAACCAAGCTCAAATGTGGGTTTCATGAATTTAACTGGGTGAGGTTCTTTGACCTCTGTTATGCAAGAGGTCAGACTAGATGATCATAATGGTTCCTTAGGGATTTTATGAATCTATAAAATACTGACTATACATTTTTAAAGGGGCTCTACAACAAAGGGAAAAAAGCTTGCTTAAGATTTTAAATATGTATCAATATCTTAAAGGCAAACAGTTCTAGTAGATAGTTATAATAAAAATGCACCCATGAATGAAATGCAAAGTTCAAGTTACATTTAATAAAAATTCAAATACTGAAAGGTGAAATGAACAGAAAAAAGTCTGTTTATAACTGGTTTAACCATTATGAAAAAGCAAGGTATACCTGAAATCCATACTGCTACAGCTACTTAGCAGATTTTGCCTCAGTAGCTTTGGCAAATGGGTGTGAACTCTCAACTGCAGTGCATTGGTTTTCCTGAAGGTGCCACAGGAAGTCAAATTAATTTTATCCACCTACTGGTACATCTGGAGCATTGACAATGAATGTTCACTACACCGCATACACTGAATGCTACACTACACTGTAGTATATTGACTTACAAATGATTGCATCACCCATCGGCTAAGTTTGAGCCTCCTTGCTTGACCAACAACTGGCCTCCAAAAATCACCCTGTCCTGACAAGAGAGCACTCCTGATACCTTGCCTGTGGAAGAAGGCAGGAATTCTTGTGGTTAAACCACACAGCTGGGGAATCTGACTTGTTCTTGCTACTGAGTTCCTAGGTGATGTGGCCTTAACTTAAAAGAAATAGTGTCATGAATTCAAACTGATTTTGTGAATGTAATCTGGGGAGATTTGAAAAAACCCTCAGACACCCTGAGAGTCCTTTCAGGCCTTAATCATAGACCACAACAACTAAGGGCTTGTCTTCACTACCGGGGTAAGTCGACCTAAGTTATGCTACTCCAGCTACGTGAATAACATAGCTGGAGTCAATGTAGCTTAGGTCGACTTACCCCAGTGTCTTCACCATCCTCTGTCGATGGGAGACACTCTCCAGTTGACTTTCCTTACTCTTCTTGGGGAGCTGGAGTACTGGGGTTGATCAGAGAGTGCTCTGCCATCGATTTAGCAGGTCTTCACTAGACCTGCTAAAGCGATCCCTGCTGCATCAATCACAGCAGCATCGATCTTCCGGGTAATGAAGACAAGCCCAAGGTCTCCTTCACCACCACTGTGCTTCATTATATTCTTTTAGAAGTCTTATTTACATGTATTTATGTTCCATAGTCAGATTCCCCACTTGCCTCTGGGGAAGGGACCAGTACTAGTAGCAGTCAGTCCTGCCTATCATTGCCTCCTTCAGTCTCTCTGCTCTTCCCCACACGTCCTTGCTCTCTGCTTGTAGAATCTGCTGGGTTATTGCCCCCTCAATGAGCCTTCAGCTCTAGCTCTCAGTTAATTGACACCCTCTGTGAGCTACCTGTCTTCCAATTAGTTCCCAATGAATATATACTGGTGGGTATCAGAGTGACAAGATGTTGTGTTAGCTCCTGACTCAGCACATCCTGTTATACACCTTTCCCCCTTTTTTCCAGCTGGGGTCTCCATTTCCCAGTACTCTATTTTCTCTTGGTTCAAGCTCTGCCCTTGTTAACATTCTGTTCCTTTTGCAGGACTCCACTTTTGGGTCTCCTTCCAGCCCCTTGATGGGTGTTCTCTTTTCCATCCACAGAAAGAACAATCTATGGGCAGAGGTCGCTCCCACAGTTTGATCTGTGCCCACATATTCTCACACCAAGGACATTCAGAAGGACCTTTTATTATCTGACCCTCCCTCTTTTCTCTGTCACTGCTCAGCTGCTGGTTCTGCTTTACTTTCACCCTCCATGCCATTATATTCTGTCCCTTGTTTGTCTAAAGGCTACCTCTCTTGGTGGTTTGCATCTGGGGCTTCACTTATCAGATAGGAGGCTACTTGCAAAGGCCATGATGCATCTGGGGCTACAAAGGAGACCCTTTGTCCAGGGCTAAATCCAAACAGGCCTTGGTCACCAGCCCCTGTTTTACCTCTGTTTTCCCTTCCTTCTCTCCCGTATTTGTCTCTCTCCCGGACTCTTTTTCCTCTTGCTGATTGTCCTGGCTTGTATTTTCTTGTCTAGCTTTTTCTATTGTTTTCTGATCACCTCTGTCTTCAGCTTCTTTTTCCATACTCCATAATTGACTCCAGGATCTCCAGGAGTTTTCATCTTCTCTCAAGAGGAAAGGTTTCCAGTTAGATCCCGACACAACAGGATGGAGCAAAGCTTTTACCACTCCCACATGCTTCCATTTAGATCTCCTTGACCTCAAATGGGGACTTTTGTTAATTGGCAGTGTCTCCTTTTCCTATGTATACATTCCAACTTCAATATCCTCCAATGGAGTTTCACAAAGTCCCCCTGGACAAGTAAACACCTGGACCCCAAGTGCCTTAACCCTTCACCTGCTTCCTTGCAACCTTGACCATAAGGATAGGCATTTGTTTTCCCTGGGTGTCCTAGTCCATCCACAGAATTCTGCCAATCTGCACTCCATACATGGACAGCATCATTTTATATGTCCTGGCCACCTACATTAGTAACAAGCCACCCCACTGCTTACAGAGTAGGACGACGCCCTTAGGCTCCTCCTACCTTTTTGTGGAGGCTCTTCCTACCTGGGCATCTACAGTCTTCTTGTCCAATTCCTGTCCCCACAAGGGTTGCATTGTTCTGGGTAAGTCGGCCTGTAAGGACTCTTCTGTAAGTTTCACCGCACTGTACAAAGTCAAGGGTTTGGTGATGGCACACCGATACACTTGGCACCTTAGGGAGACTTTGCAAGAACTGTTCTAAAAAAAAAATCACACCATTAATCACTTCCTCCAGTCCTGGCTTTACAGCCTCAGCCAGTGACTAGCCCAGTTTGTCAGGATCCAGACAAAAACTCCGTGCCTTATTGACTCTGTCCATTTTGAAGCCCTACATTTCAGTCAGTATTTTTCCAATGACAGACCCATTCTATCTGTGACAGGTGCCTTGACTATATCATAGTCCCTAGCATAGTTTTCACTTAGGGACATGTAGGCTTCTTGGGCTTCACTTATCAGATAGGAAGCTACTTGCAAAGGTCATGATGCCTTATCCCAGTCCGAACCATCACCACCCTCTCAAAAGTTCAGAGAAAGGCCTCAGGTCCCGGGGACTGAACACTGGATTCAGAGATGAGTGGTCCTTTACAATGAGTCTCATCAAATTATAGGTTCTTCTAATCCTAAAGGACCAGCTACACACCCAGGTCAATATATAACTTTGATCTTACCCAAAAATCATGCTGGTGCCAATCCTTTAGTATCTAAAATCTAAAGGTTTATTCATAAAAAGAAAGAAAGAAAGAAAGAAAGAAAGAAAGAAAGAAAGAAAGAAAGAAAGAAAGAAAGGTGAGAGTCAAAATTGGTTACAGGAATCAAATACAGTAATTGCAAAGTTCTTGATTCAGGCTTATAGCAGTGATGGAATAAACTGCTGGCTTAAGTCAAGTCTTTGGAATATATCCACAACTTGGATGGGTCATTCAGTCCTTTGTTCAGAGCTTCAATTTGTAGCAAAGTTCCTCCAGAGGTAAGAAGCAGGATTGAAAACAAAATGAAGGTTTTCCAGGGCCTTTTATAGCTTTTGCCATGTGGAGGGCATACCATTGTTCTTACTGTGGAAAATTACAGCAACAAGATGGAGTTTGGAATCATGTGGCCAAGTCCCATGTCCATGCATTTTGCCTAATCACAGCAGGAAATTCCGTTAAGTGTAGATGGGCATCTCCCATGGTCCGTTGTCAGTTAAATGTTCTTTTGATGGGCTACTCAATTTGAATCGTCCATCCAAGATGTGCTGGCTAGCTACCTTGTGGGCATTACCCCAGGAGCAAACATTTGAACTCTAGGTATAGAGCCAATAATTATAACTTCAAATACAAAAATGATACATGCATACAGACAGAATAATCATAATCTTTTCATAGACACCTCACTTAACAACCTTTATACAATATTTGCTACAGATATAGAACAGTGGTTGCAACAATGATCAACAATGAATCAGATAACGTCACAGACCCATTGATCAATAATCTACTGAATGCAAATAATGTGTAGCTTTTCTTTTAGTTTTTGGAGGAAGGGAGGAAGGTTCTAGGTAAGGACTCTGCAGTGAAGCAGAGTGCAAGATAGTGAATAGTTTTAGGGATAATAGTGCTTTCCTTGTTCTAACAAAGTTCCTTGTTTTGTAGTTATAGAAAATGACTTTGTGATTCTTTACCAGAGTAATAGGGCCTTCTCTTCTCCACCAGGGTAGAAGCATTTGTCAAGAGGTCAGGCTACAGAGCTCTATGTGGCTCAGAAATAGGGAGGGCTCTAGCCTCATGCTTCTCATTGTAGCAATTTTGCTACTGTTGGCATCAGCCAATAAAAAAAGCAGGAGAGAATGAATACCGGCTTCTTTGAGAAGCCAGCACCAGCTCATAACAAACACTGTCTCCTTTGAACTGCCAGCCCCAGCTTTCTCTGCCACTGATATCAATTGTAGAGTAATTTCTTCTTTGCTGGACTATTGCCAGCTTGGAAGATAATTATACAATATGATTTGTGTTGATACTGTACACATGGCACTTTAAAAAGTGAATTACATAATGTATTACATGTTTAAAAGATTGTAGAATAAATGGGACAATTAAAGTACCATTTCAGGTAATAACATTTTGTAAATGTTTCATTAAATTGCATGCGTAAATAAATTATTCAAATGTTTTAAGGTTCTAGAAAATGTTGATGAAAGAAAAGAAAGAAATAGAAATAGAAAGATTATTGTTTGAGGACAAACTAAGAGAAGATGGGGGGGAGGAATGATAGAAATTAAACTAATGTAGATTTAGCAGAAACTCACTTAGTAATTAGGAACATCATCTGCAAGATAAAAACAGCTACAAATATGAGCTCAGATGAAAGGTAGCAATATTTTATAATTCAATTTCAATATGAAAATGTATCAAGTAAGTGCAAAGAACAGTCCATGTTTAAACAACTGAACATTTTTAGGACTTTTCAGCCTCCTAATATTGCATTCATCTTTCAACATTGACTCATCTCCATCAAAATTCATAAGGCGTTTGCATCTTTAAATGAAACATCAAGAGCACACAGATTCTTTGCAGACAGTTAAGATGCCCTATGCTATTGTTGGAAATACTTGTAATCAGCTTAGAGAAATGAACTGAATGACTAAATTGAGATACTTGGTGATTGGTTGGGCTTTTTCTTCCCAACCCAAAGTCTCTTTCATTTTGCATGGCAATGGGAAATTATTAATTGCTATAAAAAACTGTCTGGATTTCAAAGTCCTCTAAAAAGAAAGGAACAGCCACAGTTTCTATAACAAATGCTGTAGGTGGAGCAGACATTTACAGACACAGTGCTTTCTATACCCAGAAAACAGTAACATATTGTGATGAGAAAACCTGTGCCAGCATCAAATTACCACTCCCTCTTTCATGCTGGCCAGCAAAGAGATTGGGTTGAACCAAGACTCCTCCTACTCCCTGCACTCCTCCTCCTTGCCTATTGTACTGGGGCAGTAGGAGTAAAACAATAAAGGAACGATAAAGCCCACGGCAAGCATCTATGGGTAGAATAAGCCACATTCTTTCCAGTCACATGCATTATCCATGAAAATGACAGCTAAATTAATATTTACATTATCTTTATGGGTCATGATGATGGAAACCAGCAGAAAGAAAATGGTTGCATTTTCACATCCCATTTTGAGCAGACAGTGCGTGTGTGTTGAGTTGGATCACAGAAACCCCCTTTGGGACTGCCACCTGATGTGCTTTGACTACCACTGAGTCAGTTTTCCCTGCCAGTTTAGGACTTCAGTGCCCTGCCTGGTTTGAGCCAGACCCGCTTGCCTGTTACAAACCCAGACCCAGGTGTGAACCACGTCTTCTAAAAGCTGCAGGCTTAACTGAAAACAGCTTGAGAAGTGTTCCTGTCTCCAACACTCAAATGCCCAGCTCCCAATAGGGTCCAAACCCTAAATAAATCCATTTTACCCTGTATAAAGCTTACACGGGGTAAACTCATAAATTGTCCACCTTCTATAACACTGATAGAGAGATATGCACAGCTGTCCTCCCCCCCCGCCCATGCATACTCTGGGTTAATTAATAAGTAAAAAGTGATTTTATTAACTACAAAAAGTAGGATTTAAGTGGTTCCAAGTAATAACAGACAGAACAAAGTGAATTACCAAGCAAAATAAAATAAACCATGCAAGTCTAAACCTAATACAGTAAGAAAGTGATTACAGATGAAATCTCACCCTCAGAGATGTTCCTGTAAGCTTCTTTTACAGACTAGCCTCCTTCTAGTCTGGGTCCAGCAATCACTCACACCCCTGTGGTTACTGTCCTTTGTTCCAGTTTCTTTAAGGTATCCTTTGGTAGTGGAGAGGCAATCTCTTGAGCCAGCGGAAGACAAAATGGAGAGGTCTCCCAGGGGCTTAAATAGACTTTCTCTTGTGGGTGGAGACCCCCTCCTCTCTCCTATCCAAAATTCAGCTCCAAGATGGAGTTTTGGAGTCACATGGGCAAGTCACATGTCCATGCATGACTGAGTTCCTTACCAGCCAGGCCACATTCCTGGGAAAGCTCAGATGTGGATTGGCATCTCCAAGTTCATTGTTAGCTTACGTGTTTCTTGATTGGGCACTTACTGAGAATAGTTTTTTCTCAGGAAGCTGACCAACTGCTTCACTGAGGCTACTTAAAATTAAACAAGAATATAGCCAATATTCATAACTTCGGATACAAAAATGATACATGCATACAAATAGGATGAATATATTCAGTAGATCATAACCTTTGCAGAGATATGTTACATGGCATATGTATCCTAAAACATATTCCAGTTATGTCATGTATACATTCATAAGCATATTCCCATAAAGCATTATGGGGTGTAACATCACAGCAGGTGGTTAGAAGTTGATATGGAAGTCAATAATACTGATTATGCATAAAACAGCAAGATATTATTCAGCGTGACGTGACCATAGTTTTGGAGACTGGGTATCAGATCTAGAGTTACAGAGACGAATGCTACCAATGTGGCATACAATGAAAATTCTATGCTGATAATATGCTTTAATACCACCTCTTTCCCATCCTACACATTACTGCTACCTGTTCTTAATTCTGCTATACATTTGTTCCCCTTAAAAAACTTGCCAGTTGACTCAGATAACTAATATAATAAAATTCCCTTCAGTACTTGCACTGTTCTGGATATTATTCCCTTTAATACCTATAGGGAAGGTTTAAACCTGCAAAAACTAATATAAGCTTATCATCTATTTATTTACTACAAAAACAGAGCCACCAACGTATTTTATGATTTTACAAAATCCTATTCATCCTGGACAAACATAGACTAAGGCATATACAATTTACATACAATAAGTAGTTCTACATATGCAGGATGTAAAATGTTTCATGTCTTTGGGAAGCGATAGTGAAGAAGATATGTTCTTTGCCTAGCCACAGAGCTCTTCACAGAAATGCAATAAGGTGAGGGTTTATGGAGCCTTCCCTCTCCCTTGTGTGATCTTGTGTAAGACCCAAGAAAAATTGCAGCCCTTCAAGAAGGGGAAAAATAAGGGCTACTCTCTCCCTACTATCTGAAGGGTTCAGCAATGCTGTAAAGGGGCGAGGGAGGAGGCAGTGCAATGGCTCCACCTTTCCTTTCTCACTCCCCGCTAGCCAGAACAAACGGCTGATCACATGGGAGGAATAAACTGCACCCTTCAAAGGGGTGTAGTAGCAAGCCTTCAATCTTTTGGGCATTCGGGAGCTCTGGGAGGCCTTCCCACTCCCTAAGGCACAATACACACCATCAGCACAAGTCTTTGATTAACTGACACAATTAAAGCCTGAACTGGTTATTTGTAGCAGAGCATAAAAAGTAATAAATGCCCTGGGCTATTTATCTTTCATTCTTTTAGGTCTACAGTAGCAAGGCATATTTGGATTCATCAACACCTGCTATGAATAAAATGGTATGATGATGATTGAAATGTAAGACACACATTCTTCCTTCACTTATAAATGAGCAATTATCTACCATATTCCATTTCAATTGATTATTAAAATATTGTGACTTGCACAATACATGCCATTCAAATGTTTGATAATTCTCTCCCTTCCCCTCAAAGTAAGGCACACACCACTGGCTGACATGAACTGAGAGATCAAAAGAGAGGCATCATCTTTTTTGTCCTTAAATTTTCTTGATAAGAATAGTCAAGTTGAGAGGAGTCTCTGAGGTTGTTAAATACAATTTTCTTTTCAGATGCTTAGAAAACCTGCAACTTCACGTTTACAGTGGTAATCTATTTAGTCCTTGATCAATCCAACTTCACTTAGAATTACATTATGGCCAAATTACAGTTTGATTATTCTGAATCAGTATACAATGTAGCAAAACTTTCAAACTGTGGTGCTTAACTTCAGGTACCCGAATAAAGGTGACTTGACTTTCAGAAATGAGCTCCTCCAACCCCTAATGAAGTCAGTAGGTTCTGCTAGTTCTTAGTACTTCTGAAAAAGTGGGTTTTTTTTGTTTTGTTTCTAAACAAAGGTGTATAAATATGGATTTAGTTATCCAATTACAGGTACCCAAGTTGGAAAGTGCTGGCTTATGTATCAATAAATATAAGATTTGAATATCAGTAACTTTGCTAGGAGATATTGAGCACTAAGTTTAAGGTCTGTGTGTGTGCATATATGTATTGAAGCAAATCTGTTAAGATCTTGAATAAAGCGTGATAAAAACTCTATACTCATTTAACCACTGTGGGAAACTATTTTTTGGTTTAAAATCAATTTTACATATGTCAAATCCTATTTGCATAATATTGTGCTAAAGTCCAGAAATCTGTATGGTCTGTTGGCTGTATAAGTCTGAAGCAAGAGGAATATTTCTTACAAAAGTATAGCAGTAGATAATAGAATATGCAAATACAATAGTATAACCATTTATTAAATAACTTCTTTGGGATATTAATTAAAACACAAATATTGCATAATATCACAGTTTATTTCAATATTGGCTCAGACATTCAGAATGGCAAATCTCTGTTCTTATTTTTAGCGATTATACATTTTCCATGTTGCTATATCTTTCATAGAAAATTTATGCTATAAGTGTGATTAGTAGGATTGCTATCAGACTAGACAACATCAGGCATTTCATAAATATGAACAAGAATTCTAGCTTTAGGAAGTGGAAGACTAGGAGTAAGAAATATGTAAAGAACAAACTATATTAAAGATAACAAATCATGGAACACAATCTTAAATTAACTTTAACAAGTGGTATTTATTTCTGTATTTTATGACTTCATTCTTGTTGTCCAGAAAATAAAAACTCAAGCCATGAAATATCCATAACCTGCTTCTACAGGCTGTTTTCAGGTGATTACCTGCTTCACAAAACTAACATTGCTTTCAGTTTGTGATACAGTGCAAACAACATTTCCCCCATCTCACCACTCTGAAGCAATGAGTGGCACAGATAATAGACACTAATTACTGTACAGTTCTAACATTAAATAGCACTATCAGAGTTACTAAATGAAATGCACATCAGAACCCCTCTAGTCTGAGTGCCTCCTCCCTTTAGGCCTTGCACTGTTACCTCTCTCGAGGTGGAATAACCCAATTCTTTTACTCTCAGATTGGGTGCTGGGTTATAAGCCCCTGTACATCATCCATGGTAACCTCAGCAACTCTGGCTTAGGTTTAGGCTCAGACCTTACTGTTCTATTCCCTCTGGGGCAATGACAGTAGCATCCAGTAACCAAACAGTCTTCTTAGAGAAAAGTATTCATTTAGAACAAAAAGCATTTAAGAGAAAACATATTTTCACAATATAGAATGCATTGCCTGCTTTTCCCTAACATTTACCATTCCCTGGATTTGGGAAGGCCTTGTTTCTTTAGACTCCTCCACAGAGCTCGCCTCTCAATGTGTGTTAGCCTGTCCCTCCAGACAGCGTCTGACAAGCATCCCCACCTTCAGAGGAATCGAGACAATTTTTAACTGTTCGTAGCCCTTTGATCGGTAGGTCCCAGCATTGCAAAATGAGATTTATAATATGTTGGAGAAAAGATACAGAATCTTAGAAGCAAACAGCTGGGACCCATTGTCTCTCTGTTGTGTACCTAAATGTTTTTATCTAAAAAACCATGGTGTTATGTCCCTGTTTGTTCTTCTCACAGCTCCCATATACATTAAATCAAAGCATTCCCACAGGACAGTCTTATAACCTAATACAGAATAACTTCTCCTCACTGACCTGGTCACAATCAATCTTCATACCATTAGTCCATATAAATATTCATAGATTAATACATCACCGTTACTGCAGTATTAATAATACACATCAGCTCCATTTGTGCCATTAGCACCTAGAGCAAAACAGTCACAGTATGTCTCTCCACCAATTTTGCAAAGACGTTTAAAATCCTGTATTTTCGCAGTGCCATTTTGCTCTTGCTTTTATGCGAGTGTTGAATTTAAAGGATGCCCTGACACTTAGCCAATGAAAGGAACATGTGGATGATTATTAGCTATAGAACTTTACTGTACTTTGAGGAACAAATCCTCAGTTGGTGTAAACGTGAACAGCTCTGTTGTTCACGGTAGCCTACTTACACCAGCTGAGGACTGTAGCTATAACTGGCGTGAGGTGTTTTGCCACAATAGTGTAAATATGCAACACTAACTTTTTAATATTTGCAAACCAAGGGATTCCCTTGGTTGGTTGATTCTGGAACCAATAATCATGTGTTTAGTGCTAGATGCTATTCCTGTTAGTATCCCAAACACAGCTAGTGTATGTTTTGCTTTCTGCAGGTTAAGCAGTGGCTCTGTATTTAAGAAATGGTTTGTTATAAGCTCAGCTACCAAGTCTGAAGGAAAATGTGGAATCTCTTGATACTGGAGGGATAATAGGTGTGATTATTCATCAACACTACTAATTAACAGAGTCCCTGGAGCTCTGGATTTTCAACTGGTTAAAGCTACATAAGTACTATCTGATTTCCTTCTGATTTGCATTTCATAATGTAGCACACTAGTGCACTGCAGCGTAACAAAAGGACAAGATACTGGCACATAGCATCAAAATCATTCCGCCAGTGTGTGGGCATTTGCCGCGTAAAGCTCCAAAAGTCTCATTCTTCGACAATGCAGAGGAAGTAAGTAATGGCTTAGATTGGAGCATGACTGTCTCCAGTGGCAACCCCAGCCAAAGGTCTTGGCTGGGACCTTCCACAGACTCTTACCGTGGGTAGGTGTTGCTGCTCTGGTTTATGTTGTATCATCATTTTAGGGGGGAATATATTTTAGTCTCATTCTCGCCCGTTTTGAGAGTCCATTTTCTTACTGATGCCCATCCTCAGAAGACTGTGCTACTCGTGGTGGGTACATCTATTGGTGGTTACATAAGGGCAGCCTACACATATTCTAGTGACTGGGCTGAGTGCCAGAAGCATAGAGATGAGAAGATATGGGCCAGTGGTCTCCATTTGTGCCTTCTTCTACAGCTGACTATCTGAGGACCTCAAGGAAATTAACGAAGAGTTAGTGCAGAGTCTGCGTCACTCTCTGCATTTACGGTATTAGTCACACCCTGGCCCATTCATTAACTGATAATGTGGATCCTTCTCCAGGGCCTGATCCAAAGCTCAGTGATGTCTGTGGAAGTCTTTGCTATACTGACTTCAATGGAGTTTTGGATCAGGTCCATGGTGAACTGATATGCAAGCTGCAAATCTAGTTATAATTTTGACATAACCCTAACTGTGGTCTCACTACTGTGAGAACATAATAACTCTTGCATTATAGCAATGTTTTCTAACATGCAGCAAGCCCTCCTTGGAGATTTGGGCCTACACTAACCTACAAAGGCAGGGGTGGAGGAGGAAAAAAGGAAAAGAGGCAGAACGTTGTGGGTCTACCCAGTCCCACTCCAACCCCCCACCCCCAACAAACAAACAAAACACCTTACAAGCAGATTCTCAGAGAAAGCTTCAAGCAGCTCTTTAAAAGACACTTGCCCTTCGTTTCCTGCTGCTTCTCTGGTCTCCTAATGCAGCTGGTTATGGGAGCAGCTCAGGTACAAAGGCTTTCAGCATCTGACAGAAGCCCCTCAATCCCATGTTTCTCTCCTCTGCTTCTGCAGCACCCAGATCTGGGGCAAGAGCACATGCAACCCTACATTACAGTGCCACCATGGGTGCTCTGAGCAGCATGCAGCCTTACTGAGTCAGAGACAGCTGAGGAAAAGCAGCAGAAAAAGAATGAAATTTATTATTGTCAAGGTGCCTGCAGTGACTCAAGAGCATGAGTACCAACCACAGGGCAGACTGTTACCGAGCAGAGCACAAACCCCAACTTGGTTGTCAGTTCTATACCTAGATTTTACCAAAGAATTATCAAGTGTACACTTCTCAGGAACTATAACAGCTTTAACATGGAGTCACAGACAGTCCCCAGTGGTATTCTGATCTGTCTCGTCACCCAGGTGAGTGTACCTTTGTGATAGATGGGCTCTTACACCAAGAATCACAGCAACACTCAGGTTACTTCCAGTTCCAAAAAAACAATCACTTATCCCAGGTCAATTGCACTTTATATCTCACACCAAAGACAATGCTTGTAATAACTATCTAAAGATGTATTAAGTAGGAAAAGTAAACAGGAGAGTTATTTACAAGGTTAAAGCAAGTAAACATACACACACACAAATGAGTCATAATCTTAAATTTCAAAAGATAACAGAAGTTTCTATAACAAGCAAGCTCTATATGTCCTTTAGGGCTAACCCAGAATAAGCACTTGAGACCTCTTGCTTATGCCTAGAAAACCTTGCCGCTCAGAGTCCAAGCAGCATAGAGATAAAGTTCCTTCTTGTTAGTGGTTTTTATCCCATGTGTTTTGAGGTGCAAACTTACTTGGCTGATGGGAGGAATCCTCTTGGGTGACTCATTTTCATGGGGAGGAAAAGCAGAGCTACAAATTGTTTTGTCCTCTTAATTGTTCACAATAGTCCATCTGGGGTCAATAGACCCACCTTGTTGTGAAGGATATAACAACTTCTGCTGGAGACCAGCACATTACCCTACTTAATGTCTCTCTACTGTCTGGTGTTTTACACAGTCACAAATGTTCAAATATTACTTTACAATATGGGATTCAGATGCTATCAGAAAGATTAATGCAGGCAGCAATTCACAAGTATTCAATGAAATCTAAACATTAAACACATTCTTATAATTCTAATACCTATTTTAACAATACTAAACACACAGGTGAGGCAGTGATTCCAACTATGTATTTATCATTAGTCAACTGAGGCATGGAGACCTAGGCATGAGCTGGCACCTAGTTTGTCAAAGCCTCAATTACAAACACGGAAACAAAAATAAAAACAATTGAAAAAAATAAGAAAAAATGGACAGACAAAGGGAGAGAGCAGCAACTGTGCCAGGTATTCAGGTGAGGGACAAATGGAGATAACAATCTGCTAATCCCTCTCAAAATGACTCCCGGAAAAATAAAGGCTGGGAACCACCATCATACTGAAGTCATTAAAAAAATTACTTAAGTACAGGATGGTCCCATTGCATACAATTACACCTTCTCCTTGCCTGATATTTTTAAAACAAATTCCCATTGAAAGTGAATAAGAGAAGGATAATTGCATATGGACTTAATTACAGAGCATACATTGGAAAATGAGAGTATTTATCTTCACAAAGAAAATAATCATAATTACTGTATAACCTTCAGAATCTTTAATTGCCTTTGAGTCATTATCCCTTTTCTCTTTACACTATGTTCAATTTACTTTGTGCAATAATTAACAGAAGTAAAATGTAAAAACAAAGATACTTAACGGTCAGGTTCTCTCTTTAATTATTTTTCTTCCAAGTTTAGAAACATACAACAAAATCTAATGTTTTCTAAGTCTATTTTCATCATTCTAATCTTGTTTTTCAATTTTTGCTTTTCATTTTCTTGTTAATACAGAATCACCTTGCTAGTTCACACTAATAACTGAGATAGCTGTTATGATTAGGTTGCTTTTGTAAATTAGTACGTTAATGAACAAAATAAAGCAGGGATTCTGCATAAATGTTTTGTTCATTTTTCATCTGGTAAATGTTCTGTAGTATAGCTTGTAAAAATAACCTTCATAAACCGGTGACTCTGCTACAGCACTCTGCTGTTAAACAGTCACTGCGAAGCAAGAAGAGAAATTGCCACTCGTGTGAGAGACTTATGAAGTTTGTGGTTTAACGAAGTGCAGATTGAGCAACTTTCTCTTGTGGATATTTTGTTTTTTTTTTTAAAGGGATGGTTGAACACAGTGGATTTCACAACATGAGCTTGCATTGTATGTGACCTTTCCATTTTCCAGAAATTAAATCGGCACTCAGTTTGCATGGAAAGTCAATTTTATGAATGTATTTTCTACTATCACAGTGTGAATTTTCATTCACCAACAGGGACAGTACCCAGCGAAATGTCTTTCTCTCTCACCTTTTCCAATTATATTACGAAGGCCTCCAAATAAAAGTTCCTTCCATCCTGGGATATGAACAGGGTCCAAAATCATAGACAAAAATTCTTAGCAGACAGAACAAGCAACATGCCAGCAATATCTATTACCGACTTTATTAAGACATTAACTAGTGATCCGGTTTCTTAGAAATCAGGAGGCTTCTGGAGATTGCCTTGCAGGTTAATACGCCACTTCTATTTTTGTGCAGAAAGTGGGGAAAGGCAGTCACACCGGCATTGCTGCCCCGTCCCTGTACCCTGCAGAAGGTTCTTTGCAAGATCCAAGATCCATGCACTGGATGGAAAGAGGAAGGTGCAACAGAGAATCCTCCAAAAAGTTAAAGCAACTTGAGCCATAATCTCTCTCCAGACACCCCCATCCCCGTGCAGTATGACAACTACTCAGGGTTTTGGCTGCCACAGTCTAGCCTCTTGGGGTAGCAGAACCCAGTGCTACAAGTGTTAGTGGCCTCTAGTGACATCACTTCATGGCAATGGAAAGAAAGGAGGTTGAAGTGAAGCCTAACCTCAGAAGCAGAGAGCAAGTAAGGGCAGTTAAGGAATTAAGTCTGTGTCTTGGCTTGCTGACACCACTAATTCTGATTGTGGATGGGAGAAAGGAGGATGGACTTTTAACTGGTAGGTTTAGTTTGTTGTGTGGGGCCCTTACAAGAGCACAGCCTTATGGGCAATAAGCCAGCCTAAGGCAACCACTGGCCATGAAGTAATGCATTAGCCAAGCTATATTCAGCCTTTCCTCAAAGTCAGTCGTGCTATCCCTTTGAGCAGTTTTGTAAGACTTCCCCACTCACAATCTGACCCACGATCAGGTATTGTCTTATGACACCAGGAGGTATTTTGTATGTTGAGTTGTTGAGTCACAGAGTCAATTTGCACTTTGTCAGTATTTGCTGGAACATAAACTCAGAAATGTTCAAATCTGTAGGCTAGTAGAAATTGTGTAGCTATGGTTGCAAACCACAATTTGCTCATCCTAGGGTTTTTTATGATTCATATTTCCCTCTTAGTACAGGATGAACACACATCCACAGAAATCTGCCAAAATTGTTCTTATTCCAGGAAAGCCAAATCTTCAAATCAATAATTTAACCCATAGGTGTGGCTGTTTTCTGAGGATCTGGGGGAGGTAGGAGCTGGAAAGCATTCTCCTTGTGAGCTGAAAAGAAGTCACACTATGGTTGCTACTACAGCTTTAGGATCGATGTAGTCTTTATTGTTCTCCACTTCATGGGGGAGCATAGCTAGTGTATCAATAGAGTTGTGGCTCCAATAGCCTCACCTTTACCCCTCCCGCTAAAATTCCATCAGTGTTTCACCACAGGGAGTTTCCAAATGGCAAAGCTTCATAGGACACAGGGAGTTCAGACTATATGTGCGGGGTCCCCAAGTCCTGCCCTATTTTCTCCAGTAGAAATACAATGACCCCTCTAGGCCTGGTTTTTTCACAGCACAGGACCATGGCAACAGTGCATGTCTGGTAAAGAGGTATTTATTTGGAATTCTGTGAAAGGGTTAGTGCAGAGACTGTTCTGGCTGATCTGATTTCCACAATACCCACAAAGTGACATCTCAATCAGGTGGTCACGTTTGGAGTTCTTGGGAAAGAAACATCCAGTGAAAACGGAAAGTTAGATTCATGGTCTAAGTGTAATATGCTCTGTGATGTAACCAAGAGTGTTTAGTAGTTTTACTATACCTTGCTTAGACTCTGATTAATTGGGTCAATATTAAACACTTTTTGTGTGCTTTCCTCTGATCACACCATTTACATATATATATATATATATATACATATATATATATACAATATAGTCTAGTGTGTGTGTGTGTGTATACACACATGACTGAATAAGACTAATTGGATGAAGTATTGACATGACTGCAGGGGGAATTACACACCACTTTGTTCTGAAATAAGGTGAAAAGGCAAGGAGGACAAAAATCTGGTGAACAGTTGCTCTTAAACTCAGAGGACACACCATCACAGAGTACAATGCCCATAGAAAGTATGTGGGCAGAGTCTAAAGCTATGGTGAAAGGGATAGATAGTTAAAACTGATTAGCTAAATTGAAAGATTTTTCTAGTGGGTTCAGCAGGGAGCTAGGAACTGGAGAGTTGCAATCATGATTCCTGCAAATGACTCCTTCTATGATCTTGTCTAAGGCACTTAGCCTCTTTCTGCTACACTTTCCCACCCCATCTGTAATATGGGAATAACAATTACTACATCAGGATGTCGTTATGATTAATTTACATTTAGATAAGACTTTGAAGACCAAAAATACTTTAACAAAATCATGCCATCTTCTTCAAATTTACACCACCCAAAACTTTAATGGCAACCTATTAAGGCAGAATAGCTACCCAACATTTAGAATGTGACAATAAGCTGCAAGAGTGTTTAGGGCTGCCATTGAAGTTTTGTGTGAAAGCATGCGTTTCATGAGGTTAGGGTACATATTGCTTTTTGTTATCTGTCAGAGCCTTATAAAGTGTTGAAGTGAACTAACAATCACAGTTGCAGCATAAGAACGTGGCCAGGAATACAGGAGACATTTCTCTTATTTCCAGACTTTTAAAATTTTGATTGGTGGGGTGATCTTGATGCCTCCTTAACTGTCACTAAACAAAGTTTGGTTTGTCTTAATAAAACATAGATCATCTGCTCTAAACAAACAGAACTTACCACTTCAACTAAAGGAGAATGTCCATATTGCTCATGTCTTGGAGTGGAGTAGTTCCGATTTCACCCAACAGACGGTGGTATATGTGATGTGCACACTATCCAAGTCATTAGTGCTATATCAGTTAAGAATCTAAAATAACACAATTACTGTTCATATCTTTAACAGTGAAAGCAGAGATAAGTAGCTGCATTTGAATGATGCTCCTTAATAAACACAGTAAATGATCAGTAAAGTTAAATATAATTTAATTCTACTTTTATTAATTCAGGAATCAAAAATGCTTCACTGATTTATATTCTAAATAGCAACGAATTTCAGCTGAATTCTGTTCATGCCAACGTACTTATCTGAATCTCCATTAAAAATATTTTAAATAAACTAATAAGCTTCTAGCAGTGCACAAAATTGAAATACAATTGGGAAAAGAAGTGGGTGTGCTGACAATCTCATGTTCTTTGTCTGAATTTAATTCCAGATAATTTACCATTCTCAGATTTTGATTCTATCCGAGTAAAGAATGTCAGTATCAAGCAATTCCTTTTTTCATTCCACAAAAAAAGCATGGCTGTACTTCACAGCAGATGGTATTATAATGGATTGTTTAATTATCTCTGCAAATAATACAATATATGGAATATAAAATGGCCTCAAAAGGCAGAAGAGGATACCGTTCAAGAGGGTGGGGGGAGGGGGAAGATGATCTTGAGTAAATGTATGCAATGTCTTTTATACATTAATTAAGTCATTGAAATGTTTAACTTAATTACTTCAAAGTAAGAGAAATGATTAAATATAGTCTAATGATCCATAGTGTCAAACATTGAAGAGAGATCCTACCACCTGTTAGCAGGCATTTTACCTTCTGCTGTACTCTTCTCAGAGCTCATAAGTAAATAGGGTGACCAGATGTCCCAATTTTATAGGGACAGTCCTTATATTTGGGGCTTTTTCCTATATAGCTCCTATTACCCTCCTGTCCCTATTTTTCACACTTGCTGTCTGCTCACCCTATAAGTAAAGCTGGGTTGGAAATTTTTTTTTTCCATCCTGTAGAATTTTTTTTATATCAAAAAGTTTCCCACTGGGACAAACCTGAGAGCTTTTGACATTTTTTTGAGGGGGTGAGGGAGGCTGGGGGAGAGAGAGAGAAACCCATCCTAGTAGAGTAGCCAACAGTCTGGTCATTATGACCTCCCCTGGGTGGGAAACCAAAGTTCAAATTCCTGTTCTGCCTGATTCAAAGCAGGGGGGGATTCAACTACAGCAGGGTTTCCCAACATCCTAGGTGAACACACTAACCACCAGGGTATTCTATTGGCTGTTGTGGAGTGGGTCTCTCTGGCTAGAAATTCTACCCTGTATCAGAGAAACCTTCCCAACTAAAGTTTTGTCAAAATGGACCCTCTCCTACAAAAGGTTTCAGTTTCAATGAATCAGCATTTTTCAACAAAAAAACTGGAATTAAAAAGGGACACTGTCTCTTACTATGTGTATACAGTGCCTAGCACAATGGGCCTCCGATCTGATTTGGGGCCTCCACACTGGGGAAAAAATCTGCAGCACCATGTCTACAGACTCGGGCTTGTGCTATGGTGCTAAAAATAGCCATGTAGCCATTCCCACTGGGACGGGAGCTTGGGCTCTGAAATACACATCCCCGAAGCCCAAGCAGGAATGTCTGTGCAGCTATTTTTAGCACCGTAGTGCAGGCCTGGGTCTATAGACCGGGACTCTGAGATTCACTACCCCAGGTGTTTTTTTGCAGTGTAAATGTGTACTAGGTGTAACTGTAATACAAATAATAATTATAGAAAGGGGCTCAATCAGGCTGTCGGAGCAAGGTATCCTTTTGCCTTGTACCTGACATCTTAAAGAATGGTGATAACACAAGTGTAAAAAAATAATGTGGCATTACTCTCTGATGTATAAGAGTATAACCAAGGTGGAAGGGAAATTAATCTTGATCTACTACCCCCCTGAATATTTTAAAAAATCACTTCATACATCTGTAAAATGAATACAGGTAATGGAGATATCAATGAAAAGAAATTGTCAGAGTCTTTTGGGAAGTCGCACAAATATAAATGAAAGTCAAGGAACCAAATTCTGAATTTTTAGTTCTTTTATTAAGAGAGGGGTCACTGATGGTCTGCTGTAGAATCAATGATGGATGTAAGGTCCATGATCCAAAAAGCTTTGCACCAGCTAGATGAATCTTAGAGATGTGATAAATGATGATCACATTAAGAGGGGAGATGAGCTGAACAGAAGAGAAAGTGAAAGCAGCCTGTAAGATAGTGCTTCATTTATTTGTCATAGATGTTGTGTGTGGGATCAGCAAAAGTTACCTGCAAAATATATCTAGCTGCTTTTATAGTATTTTTTTTCTTATTCATGCACACAATTACATTTAAAGCAACATGCAAAGAAGTTGTGAGAAAGAAAGAAGAGGCTTGAGCTGCTTTACAAACTTTATACTGTGACTTTTTGCATATTTGAAAGTAGTTGGATAACTACATCCTCTTAAATTTTACATAGGCCTCACTAATTTAGTCAGGTTCAGAAGTGGAAGTGCTGAAGTATACCAGGAATATGATATCCTTGAAGTTACTGTATTCTGATACCACCAAAAGCTGGATGTGCTTGACATTTCCGGACACTAAGCTTGTTTCAGAGATTTTTTTATCCTCGTTTTGAGCTGCATTTTTTCTGAAGTCTGAGCTTCTTGCTGGGAAATTCACAATATTGAAAGGTGTTGGGGACAACTTTCTTGTACCCATAAGGGTCCATTTTGCAATATAGATCTGACCTAAATATGTTTTACATAAATTACTGAGCCATGCCCCAGAATAATCCCCCATGCTTGGGACAACTGTGTTCTATCCAGATCCTCTGACAGTTTGATTTGCAATGCAGATTCATTGGCTCCTATAAGGCAGGAGCTACAGTCACCTTTAAAAAGTCAGGAATTTCCAACAGTCATCACCAAACAATGTCTGAGAATAGGAAAGTTACTTATCCTTCCTGACTGGAATTCTTTGGGATACAGGGTCCCTGACCTGTATTCCGTTGTGGATACCCATGTGTTCCAGGCATCCGAGACCAGAGATTTTTACAAATAGTGTCCATTGGTCTGCACCGACACCCTCACTCACCGTGTGCTCCATGGCAAGAATATAAAGGGGTTGCAGACCAATGCTTATACAGTTCCTCATCTTACCATAAATCAGAGATGATCCAAAGCAGAGAGGAAGAAGGGTGGGTAGTGAAAGACTGTCAGGGACCACACATATTGGAGAACTTGTTACAAAAGGTAAATAACTTCCTTTTCTTCTTTGAGAATTTGTCCCTATGTGTATTCCACTGTGGATGACTAAGAAGCAGCACTCAGAGGAGGAGGAGGACGGAAGGATTCAGTTACTACAATTGCTTGTGGAACTGCTGTCCCAAAAGAAGCATCAGCAGAGGAGGTTTGGACTAAAGCATAATGTCTTGAAAATGTGTGGATGGCACTCCACGATGCAGATTTGCAAATATCAAGCAGAGGCACCTCTTGAGGTAATGCTACTGATGCTGCCTGTGCTCAGAGTGAGCCATTAACTCATGTGGGGGAGAAAGTTGTGCCAGCTGATAAAGTAGGATGCAGACAGAGATCCACTTGCAGTCCCTCTGGGAGGAAATAGCTTGTCCTTGTTGCCATAGCGGAATGAATGCAAACAGTCAGTGGTTCTTGAAGCCGGTCTGCCGCTTGTTCAGGGAAAGCCCCTGGAGGGCCGGGCCGGTTTGTTTACCTGCCATGTCTGCAGGTTTGGCCGCTCTAGGCCAATGGGGGCTGTGGGAAGCAGCGCGGGCTGAGGATGTGCTGGCCGCCCTTCCCACCGGTCCCATTGGCCTGGAGCGGTGAACCGCAGCCAGTGGGAGCCGCGATCGGCCAAACCTGCAGACGTGGCAGATAAACAAACCAGCCCGGCCCACCAAGGGCTTTCCCTGAACAAGAGGTGGACCGGCTTTGAGAACCACTGGTCTAGGTGACTTTCTGATCTGTTTTGTTCTCTGTAGGTAAAATGCCAAACCTCATCTCATGTTCATAGAATTATAGAATGATAGAATATCAGGGTTGGAAGGGACCCCAGGAGGTCAGCTAGTCCAACCCCCTGCTCAAAGCAGGACCAATCCCCAACTAAATCATCCCAGCCAGGGCTTTGTCAAGCCTGACCATAAAAACCTCTAAGGAAGGAGATTCCACTACCTCCCTAGGTAACCCATTCCAGTGCTTCACCACCCTCCTAGTGAAAAAGTTTGTCCTAATATCCAACCTAAACCACTGCAACTTGAGACCATTACTCCTTGTTCTGTCTTCTGCTACCACTGAGAACAGCTTAGATCCATCCTCTTTGGTAGTGGACAGCAGCTATCAAATCACCCCTCATTCTTCTCTTCTGCAGACTAAACAATCCCAGTTCCCTCAGCTTTTCCTCATAAGTCATGTGCCCCAGCCCCCTAATCATTTTTGTTGCCCTCCGCTGGGCTCTTTCCAATTTTTCCACATCCTTCTTGTAGTGTGGGGCCCAAAACTGGACACAGTACTCCAGATGAGGCCTCACCAGTGTCAAATAGAGGGGAATGATCACGTCCCTCAATCTGCTGGCAATGCCCCTACTTATACAGCCCAAAATGTCGTTAGCCTTCTTGACAACAAGAGCACACTGTTGACTCATATCCAGCTTTTCATCCACTGTAACCCCAGGTCTTTTTCTGCAGAACTTCTGCCTAGCCATTCAGTCCCTAGTCTGTAGCAGTTCATGGGATTCTTCCATCCTAAGTGCAGGACTCTGTACTTGTCCTTGTTGAACCTCACCAGATTTCTTTTGGCCCAATCCTCTAATTTGTCGAGGTCCCTCTGTATCCTATCTCTACCCTCCAGCGTATCTACCACTCTTCCAAGTTTAGTGTCATCTGCAAACTTGCTGAGGGTGCAGTCCACGCCATCCTCCAGTTCATTGATGAAGATATTGAACAAAACCGGCCCCAGGACTGACCCTTGGGGCACTCCGCTTGATACCAGCTACCAATTAGACATGGAGCCATTGATCACTACCCGTTAAGCCCGATGATCTAGCCAGCTTTCTATTCACCTTATAGTCCATTCATCCAGCCCATACTTCTTTAACTTGCCTGCAAGAATACTGTGAGAGACTGTATCAAAAGCTTTGCTAAAGTCAAGGAATAACATATCCACTGCTTTCCCCTCATCCACAGACCCAGTTTTCTCATCATAGAAGGCAATTAGGTTAGTCAGGCATAACTTGCCTTTGGTGAATCCATGCTGACTGTTCCTGATCACTTACCTCTCCTCTAAGTGCTTCAGAATTGATTCCTTGAGGACCTGCTCCATGATTTTTCCAGGGACTGAGGTGAGGTTGACTGGCCTGTAGTTCCCTGGATCCTCCTTCTTCCCTTTTTTAAAGATGGGCACTACATTAGCCTTTTTCCAGTCATCTGGGACCTCCCCCGATCACCATGAGTTTTCAAAGATAATGGCCAATGGCTCTGCAATCACATCTGCCAACTCCTTTAGCACCCTCGGATGCAGCGCATCTGGCCCCATGGACTTGTGCTTGTCCAGTTTTTCTAAATAGTCCCTAACCACTTCTTTCTCCACAGAGGGCTGGTCACCTCCTCCCCATGCTGTGCTGCCCAGTGCAGTAGTCTGTGAGCTGACCTTGTTCATGAAGACAGAGGCAAAAAAAGCATTGAGTATGTTAGCTTTTTCCACATCCTCTGTCACTAGGTTGTCTCCCTCATTCAGTAAGGGGCCCACACTTTCCTTGACTTTCTTCTTGTTGCTAACATACCTGAAGAAACTGTTGAGGAAGCAAAGTCTCTTCTCTTTACTGGAGGCATGAGGATTGGGGAAGAACACAGGTACATTGATAGTCTGGTTTATGTGAAACCACTTTGGGGGTGAATTTTGGATGTAGTCTCAAGTGAGACCTGGCTTACCGAAATATTGTTGAGGGAGGGTCTGCCGTTAGGGCCCCCCAGTTCACCTACCCCTCTAGCTGATGTAATAGGAACAATGAAGTCAACCTTCATAGACAGAGGAAGCATTGAACAGGTCACCCGAGGTTTAAACGTGACTTAGTAACAGTTAAATAAGAACTAAATTAAGATCCCATTGAGGAATTGGTCTTATTACTGGTGGGAAAATTCTAAGTAAGCCCTTTAAGAAGCTGGAGGTGATAGGGTGAGTAAATACAGAATAGCCTTCTGCTGGAGGGTGATGTGCTGATTGCCAGCAGGTGACCCCATACTGAGTGAAGACAGAGACCCACCATCTTGAGGTAAACCAAAATATCAGGAATACTTGTTGCCTCAGATAGAGCTAGGGTGACAAGAAGTCCTGATTTTACAGGGACAGTCCTGATTTCTGGGTCTTTTTCTTATATAGTCTCCTATTACCCCCCCACCATCTGTCCTGATTTTTCATATTTGCTGTCTGTTCACCCTAGATAGAGCCCAGGTAGAGAAATGCTTCCACTTGGCAAGGTAACATTTTCTGGGATGGCTTGCACAGGTTTGGAATTGGAGAATTATAGATCTGATTCCCATCCAAATATAAAGCCAGGAGGTGAAGAGATTCTGGGTTAAAATACTGGATCCTGCCATTCTCTTGAGTCATGAGGTCTGGGAAAGGATGAATGCTGATGGGTGGCCAGGCTGACATTTGCAGGAGACCTGGGAACCAGAACTACCTGGGCCATTTGAGCGCAGTGAGCATGATTCATGCTCTGCCCTGTCAAATCTTCCACAGTACTTGAAGTAGCAGCAGCATAAGAGAAAAGGCATAGTTCAAACAGTCTGCCCAAGGCAGTAGGAGAGTATTGCCTCTGGAGATATGGCCATGAGCTCTTCAGGAACAATAAGTGCTGCATTTTCTGTTTGTGAGGGAGGTGAACATGTCCTAGGTAGGGTCTTTCCGCTGAGTGAAGATGCTGTTCACCACTAAGCCCCACTCCTGGCAGTGGCAATGTACCTGCTGAGGCAGTTCACCAGTGAATCCCAGGTGCTTGGGAGACTGCCAATAAAGCGATGTGGTGCTTGATACACAAGTTCCATAAAGTGACCACTTCTATACACAGAGGAATAAATATCACTCCTCCCTATTTGTTTATATAGAAAATTATTGTCATATTGCTGACATTATGAGAATGTGATGAGATTAGAGTAATGGTAAGATTGCCCTGCATACTTCTCGGACCACCCTGAGTTGCAGGAGACTTATGTGCATTCTGGTTTCCTAGATCATTCAAGGGTCCTGTGCTGTGTGACCATCCATGTGAGCTCTCCAACATTAACAAGTAGACATCTGATCATTGTCCTATCGGGTGTAGGGTGATAGGAAAGGAATACCCAGGCACACTTGTGCAGGATCTTTTCATAAAATTAGAGAGGCCCTTATCTTTTTGGGGACTGTTACTACAGTGTTCATGCTGCGTTTGGGCAGTATATATATAGTTTGAAGCCAAGCATGAAGGCAGGAAAGGTGGAATCTGGTGAATGGCTTCACTTAAGTACATGATGCCAGGTGATCCAGCACAGCAAGACAAATCAGGACTGATATCGGAGGGCTGGTGCATAACCTGATCAATCTGGCTGCTTATGGCTTGGAATCTGTCCATAGGGAGATAAGCCCTTGCTCTGACTGAGTTGAAGGTCGCTTTTTTGAAATAGAGTCTGGGTTGGTGTCAGGGTAGACTTTTGCATGTTCACAGAGATTTCCAGGGATGCTAAGAGATGGAGCAGTGACGAGGTCAAAGCTCTGACTTCTGGGCATGTCCCCTGCCTACAAGAAGCCAGTTGTCTAGATACAGGAAGATGGGGGATGAACTCTCCATCTGAGTTGTACTTCTACTATGGAAATCACCTTTGTGAAAATGTTGGGTGCAGTTGCTAGACCAAACTGGACTACACTGGATTGATAATGGTTGGGACCTACCACAAATCTAAGGAATCTTCTGTGACAAGGGTGAATATCTATTTGAAAATAAGTGTCTTTCATATTAAGAACTGTGAGTTATGTCTTTTTCTAGGCATGGTATTATCGATGCCAGTGTAACCATGTGGAATATTAGCTTGTGTATAAACACATTGAGTCACCACAGGTTGAGGATGGATCTCCACCCTCCTTTCTTTTTGGAGACTAGACAATATTTGGAATAAATCCCCTTTCCTTGATGTTGAAGAGGTACTTGCTCTATTGGTCCTCATTGTAAGAGGGATTTTATCTCCTGAAGGAGAATCTCCTTGTGAGATTGTCCCATGAAGAGGGATAGGAAAGGGGCTTGGAGGGATTGGGGGAGATAAACTTGAAAGTATAGCTGGAATGGATGATATCAAGAACTCATATGTCCATTGTTATTGCTCTCCAGATGTGGGAAAATTGCAGTATGTGTCCACTAAACGGATCTTGGAATTGGATGCAGATGGCATCAATATTGGTTTGCAGCTCCACCATCTGCCAATAAAAGTATCTTGTACCCAGGGCATAAAGCTGGGTAATTGCAGTAGAGATGGACAGGGCAGGGGCGTCTCGATTTCTGCATCTTCTGCTGTTTGCCAGGTTGGTGGTAAGAGCGCTGGTGGTAGAATGTCTGTGGTAAAGGCCTTTGCTTGTAAGGCTGCTTATGGTACATTCTCTTAAGGGCTTGTGTATAAATTCTCAGGGAATGGAGGGTCACTCTGGAGTATTTTAGTGAATGCAAATATATTTATATTCTCATTAACAAGATTGATTTCATTGAAAGGCAAGTCTGGTACCTTCCTGGCGAATCCTGAAGAGTGTAGCCAAGATTCCCATTGCATTCCTGTAGCAGACACTGTGGATCTCAATGAAGTATCCAGACAGTTGACTGTAGCTTGTAGCAGGGTTCTTGCAACTAATCTGCCCTGGTCAATAAGGGTTTGAAACTGAGCCTGATCCTCCTGGGGTAACTTCTCTTTATTGTCCAGGAACTTAGAATAGTACAAACAAACAAACAAAGCAAAAACAAAACAAAATACCATTAACCCCCCCAACAACCAATAAGAGGCTCTCCTAGATAAATGTAACTAGAAATTCTAAATTGGAGGTTGGTGGAAGTAAACATCTTTCTCCCCATGAGGTCCAAATACTTGGCTTCCATATGTGCAGGTTTGGCTCTTGCATGCTGTTTTCTGGATCTTTCTGTGGCATATTGGACAACCAGGGCATTTGCGGTAGGATGGGAGAGCAAAATCTGTGCTCCCTTAGCCAGGACAAAGTACTGCTTTTCTGCCCTTTTTGGGTAGGAGCAGAGGTAGAGGGCTTATGTTAGTGTTTTCCAAACTTGGGACGCCTCTTGTGTAGGGAAAGCTCCTGGTGGGCCGGGCCGGTTTGTTTACCTGCCGCATCCGCAGGTCCGGCCAATCGCGGCTCCCAGTGGCCGCAGTTCACCGCTCCAGGCCAATGGGAGCTGCTGGAAGCGGCGCGGGCCGAGGGACATACTGGTCTTTTGCCAGGTCATCGGAAGATACCTTAGGCTAGGGGTTCAAACTACCTGGTAGCTAAAATTGTAAAACAACAATACTATCTGCATATGAAACTTGGAAATATTTACAGGGAAATGTCAAAAAAAGATCAGTTCTGGACAACAGAGATTCTGACTTTGGCCATGCAGCAGTAGAATGGAACTGGAGAGACACTGGTTTGCACTCCCAGCCCCTCTCTACTCTTGACACAGAGCAGAAGGAGAGTGAGGGCACAGACACAGACCAATGACCACTGTTTGCAAGAATTCTCTAGTCCCAAGGAAATAGATGCATGTGTACCCACAGGGGAATACACATCGGGATCAGCACTTAAAGAACTATACTTTTCCTTTATAATAGTATACAAGATAGCTGTGGGAACGGTTTGAAAATATTGACTATTTTGTTATGAGTCTAAGCACATTAGGGTAATGAGGAGTTAACAGTTGAGCAGCTGCTGAGAAATTACATGCCCATCTTCCTCAACCCTAGAAAAAGGAAAATTAGGGAGGCAAAATCTACTTTGATTTAGCTTGTATTCCTCATTGCACTCACACATATACACAAAAAGTTAGGCAGATACTTATTTTAAAATCAATTTTACCTAGTGCTACCTTGGTTGTTTCATAAATCATATTTTCAGAGGCGTGACAACAGTTTTAGTTCTTAAAAATTACTCTTCATTAAAATGTAGAATTCTCACTCCAAATCCTTATTGAACACTTCTATAAAATGTCATTTTTTACTTTTAGAAACTGTAATAGATAACCATGGTTGACATTCAAAGCTAGACAGCATTTATGAATACTTGTATTGTCTTCACAGCATTGGAACACTCCCCAGATGTTTCTTCCTCCTGCCAATGCCTTCTATTTTCATTAATTATTCTGATTTGAGTAGAAATTTGTGCTTTTGGTGGGGAGGGGGTTGGAGGAGGGAAGAGAAGAAACAGTAGCATTGGTTGCTGTTTTCACTACACAGAGCACTGGAGAAATACATATTCCTTTTAATTTCAGCATATACAGAGTGAAATTCAAGTGCATATAAAATCCACCTGTAATGCTCCAACTGGAATTGAATCGTGTCACATGCTTAATAGAACCTAAAGTTGGCACAATTTTTCTGTAACACCCACACCAAACATGTGATAAGGGAATAGTAAAGCATAGTCAACAGCATCATTCCCGGGAGCATTAGGATGGCGCAGCATGATTTGGAGGTCACTGAAAATATTTTACTCATTTATCTTTTCCTTCTTTCTGAGAATTCAGACACACAAAATGAAGGTAAAGATAATGGCTCCCTAGTTAAGGTTTTCCATTATCAGAAAATGGATCATGATGTGTTCATCTACTTAATATTTTACCACCATTAAACTTGTATGAGCTGGAAGGTTAGAGTTGGAACTGGATATTGTTATGCCAAAATGGTAATTAAATGCATGTTATGAATTATGGATATACAACCACTTGATATAAAGGTCTCCATAGTAAGGTTTGAAGTATTTTTTTTTTTTAAAAAGCCTTTAACAAAGGACCTCACAAAGCAGGCTATCACAACTTCACCAGGATGCTTAAGGACACTGGGTGTGTTAAACCCTTGTGTCTGGATGGACATTTGTAGAGAAGTAGTCTCAATTGGACACTGAATTTGTCTGAGGGGTGTCTTATTCTGAAGAGTAGCCTGACTAAAAGACATCCATGCCTTCCTTCCTAGTCTCTGCTCAGTTAGGAGACCAAGCATGGCATGTTACTTGTTCAGGGGTGAGCGAACTGGGGGCCAGCGGGGCACACACAGTATGTTGAGAAAAGAGCAGGAAAAAAGTAGCTTTGTGGAAAATAGAGCTGCACACAGTGGAGTCTTAACTGGGGTTACTACAAATGGAATTGCTTGTGTGCCCTTTTGCTGCTTTTTGACTTCCCTGACCAAAGTAGACATGCTTGTGTACATCGTAGGAATAAAAACAGACTATGAGAAAATAGCCACACAGATTTCAGGGTAACTTTTCTTCCAAAAGAAAACTTACCTACTGTAGAGCTCTCAGATCTGCTGCCACTGAGCAAGGAAACAACAAAATATTGTTCCTGAAATAGTGTAACTGCAACTCCTTTCTTGCGCCTCATTTCTTAAAGCCTGCCATTTCAGACACAAATCCCACTTATCCTACAAACTGGAAATCCTCTAATAATAAAAACATGAGAATATGTAGATTGTACATAGCAAGGAAACTCTGAAACTTGCTTCTCCTCCATTTCTGTAACCCAGCAAATCTTTCAGTGAAAAGTGTTAGAAATACTAAAATGAATTAAAGTTACGGTGAAGTGGCCACCAGAGATTCTAACAATGCATTGGACAATTTGGCTCTGGAAGCTTGCATGAAACACACACACACAGTTAGTGCTACCTTCAACCATTAGGCATACCTTCTCTTTTGTGCAAAGTTTATCTGAATGCTTTAGGAAGGTGCAGCCGAGATTCAGTGATTGCTCAAACAGTCACTTAAAACAGAAATGAAGAAAAATAGCAAGCAGCCCGGGATGAACACTGGAAGAGGTTTGATCTGTCTGTACAATAAACAGTATCTATGTACTGGCGGTGAGAGCAAAGATGGAAATCTCAGACTGAACAGTAGAAGATCAAACATTTTCCATTTAAATATTTTGCTAAAACACAGCTCACAATGAGGATGAGAGGTGGCTTTCTACAGCACTGGCGGCAGAGGACAAAAGGATAAAAATATTGTAGAACTTATTATTAAGGTAAATTTTGAGGAGAGTTCTGGTAGGCAAGTTTCTGTTCAGAAACTGAGGGCCCACATTTTTGCACTGGCAATTAAATTATGGGAGCAAATCAGGCAGTTAGAGGTGCAGCTACTCAGACTTATATCCACAGTTCTTTGTGCGAGTCAAATTGTACCTACATTGTACATGTAATATCCTTTTCCTGAGCAGGAGGCTAGTAATATGACCTTGATGGTCTACTTTTACTCAGCATTAGGAATTGAATCCTAGAGTATGGTCCTCTCCACTCAGAAATTTTATCTCACTGGATTCCATTGAGTTTTACGGACATAGTACAACCACCCAGTGCTATGACCTAATTTGGTATTCCTGTATACTTTATCTTTTACTATTACTAGTAGTTGGGTCTGCAGGTGAGTAGTGCTTTACAGCTTATCCTGGATACGTATATGATGTAAAATGAGTAAATTTAATCTATCTGGTCTATGGGAGGATGCCAAGATAGAATTAAAATGTAAAAGCCTTCTACCCAAACTACTGCTCCCTCTAGCTTTTTGAACAATTAAAACTTCTCATTAAATATCTGGAAGTTGTTTTATTTCACACAGAACCATTCTTTGTGAAATGGGAGGCTGATATAATATTATCAATATTTTTCATTTTACTAAAAACTCAGTTGTGGCATACAAAGCTTCTCAATACTCATGTTGATAAGAAAAGATGAAAAACTTCAACATTGCTGACAATCAGTTCTGAAAAAAAGGCCATTTTTCAATGGGGGTGGGGGAGGGGAACTGTTTGTTTCAACTGGCTCTACTGTACTACTTACAGAAGAGTGCTCTAACGATGCAAACAGTCGCACCATTTTATTTTCACTGTACAATGTCTTGAGAGTTTTTTGTATTATGCAAATTCTCATTAAAAACAATGCTGTATATATTCTAGTTATTTCATGGGACTTCATATAATACAATATTAAGTAACATAGAAAGATAATGAGCAGCAGTATACTGCACTATAAAAACAATAACTTTCTGACATCTATTAAAAAATCAAATGGACAGGAACCTTATAACTGGAGGAAAACAATCCACTGAGAGCTATTCAACATGAAGGTAAAATCTGGAATGCAGTAATGCTGAAGGAGATTTAGGAGTAATAGACAATAGACAGGTTTCAGGGTAGCAGCCGTGTTAGTCTGTATCCTCAAAAAGAACAGGAGTACTTGTGGCACCTTAGAGACTAACAAATTTATTAGAGCATAAGCTTTCGTGGGCTACAACCCACTTCTTCTTTATGCATCCGAAGAAGTGGGTTGTAGCCCACAAAAGCTTATGCTCTAATAAATTTGTTAGTCTCTAAGGTGCCACAAGTACTCCTGTTC